>NC_070629.1:27464937-27647320 GCF_947347685.1 Pleuronectes platessa
ATACAGAAGGAATGAGATCTGAAGCTGTAAATGTTTTTAATTCCCTGCAGGATTCCTGACGGGGTCGATTCTTTTTTTTTACGCTCCAGGCGAACACAAGATGACTTTGTGATGATCGCTGGAAAATAAAGACCCTCTGTGTTCTCACGACAGAGGAATAATCCGATCACTGTTAATTAACTCCCAGTAAATGATTTATGCGGAAGTGAGATTCAGTCAGACGGATCTGATCAGGGCTCTAACTTGTTTCCTTCCCCAATTTTCTCCTCCTCTCAGTATTAATTGGTCAACCTCAAACTTTATAAGTGGATTAAATTGACGGAAGTTTAGCTCACACTCAGGGCCCCCCTCCCAGGGCCTCACCTCCACTGCTCGGCCCCCACTGGGGATTTGATGTGTGTGAAGGTGAAGCGGCTCGAATCAGGTTCACACGTCGGGCACCAAGTAAGTTCAAAGGAGAGAAGGGGGACGCTCGATGATTGCCTATCAACATCTGACCAGTGACCAGCCTGAGTATGAGTATATGTTCTGTACAGGTGAAGAAATGGAGGCCAAGAGACATCGGGAGAAAGCAAGAATAAAAATAAGACGACAGAGGGTAGAGAACGTAAAGATTCAATTATTTCCCAGCCACAGTCGTTAACATGACTGAATGTCACATTAATGTTTTCACTTTGTTTTCACCTCGAGGTGAAACACAACGTTCGACTGCTGCTGTTATACAAGTGGAAATTACTTTTGTTGAAATATGGTAAATTATCGTTTTTTGTTTAGTGATTGATTGTTCACATATTTTTTACGCAAATTAGTTTATTTCAGAAGTGCTTATTTATTTCTGACTAAAGCAGGACACAAAGTTCTGCCTGCAGCTTTTCGTATAGGAACAAAAACAGTTAGAAACCTGTAACTACCACTGATGTGTAGGAAACATAATGTGGCTTCAGCTTTATAGGCTGTTTTTTTTTATTTAAGGGGACTTCTGGGTCTCTGTGAAAGTTTGCACTCTACTAAGTGCTATTCTAGATAGTTTTTACTCTTTATACCCAGGAAGTTAGGTTTTGATTGCTGTTCGTCTGCAGATCGTACACAGAAACTACTTTTATTTAAGTTTTGTGGAAGGGTGCTTTATGGGCCGAGGAGGAACCCATTGCATTTTTGAGTGGATTCAATTAAGGGGACAGATCCAGGATGTTTGTTTAAACTTTCTTTTACATTGTGAGATAGAGTGAAAGCTTTAGAGGAAGTGTTGGAGTTTTTCTGAATCAAATTCCTATTATTACTGATTAGTTTAACTTCCAAACTTTGTTCTGACTAAATGGCAAATTTTTGAATGGCACTTGTTGATGTCAGATTGATGCAGAGACAAATACACAGGTTAAACCAAACACACAAAGACACTGACAGGAATCAAGAGCTTTATGCATTAAAATCTGACATTTTGAGTTAAATCCCAACACTGTGAGACTTATCTTGCAGAGTAATGCTCATTAACTGTTAAATCCCACAGGATTTGATCCTCATGTCAGTCTCTCTCACTCCCGACACTGACTCATGCAATTAGACCTGCACTCCGGTCTCCTGCAATAAGGAAGCAGGCTGCAGGTTATCACTTCTCCGTCACAGAGCTTTTGATTAGACCACTTTGGGCCATTTGAAATGAAACCATTCATCTCCCTGCATGCACGCCCTCATCCTCCCCTCTAATGATTTGTAGATGTGAAAATGGATGTTAAGAGAGAGGCAGAGGATTCCCGAATTTTTGGGTTTAAAAAATGTGCGTCGGTGACTCCGAAGTTTGTTAAGGCGTCTATTCAGATGTCTCTGCTCAGCATATGAAAAGTTCAAGGAAGGAGAAAGTTGAAAAGAAAAGAGAGAGAGAAGAAGGGAGGAGGTTTGGGGACTTGTCAAGAGAAAATCAGCGAAGGTGTGAATAGTTAAGTTTCCCCTTGATGAAGAGGAGAACCGCGCATCACGATGTCTGTGTCACGTCTTTCATCCCCGGGTCTCCCACTCGGAGTAAACAGGAACTCATAGGTTATTTTTCCTCTGCATCATTCAGACATTTCGACTTGATTTAATTAGCGGTCGTGTCATGTTCATTACCTGCTTCCTTCCTGTTGGATATTTTCTGACAATGTCCCAGATTTCTCTGAAAACCGCTAAACGTCTGTTATAGTTATTTTTAAAAGTGCAATCTGAAGTTAGCCGCGTTCATAAGGAGTCATGACGTTGGTAGATAATAGCTTGTTTCCTCTCGCTGATGATCTTTAGGCTTAGACTCATCCATCATCCAACCATTATGTGTAACGCGTATCCATTCAAGGGGCTGGGGCCAGTGAACACGTCACTTCCTGTCTCCGTCTGCTGCATCCACCTCTCGCCTGAATAATGCAGAGGATTAGTTCAGGTGTGAAAAGCAAAAAACTGTGGATAAGGTCCGGATCCAATTCTCCACAATTTACCCGAAGGTCCTGTCTGCAAACGGGTAAACAGAGACAAACAACACTTCTACTGTCATTTTACAGTCTCTTGACCTAATCTCATTACAACCGATTCTTGTCATTCATGTTAATGAATAGAATCTGAAGGCGAGGGAGACGATTTCAGGGGCCGGAAGTTTCCATTTCTAGTTTGTCCAATCACGTTTCAGGTTTAACAGTCCATGAGGAGAGCAAACCAGATGGAACACATGGATCTAAATATCTTTTAAATCAACATGTGAAAACTGAATGCCTCTCGCCCGATGTCAGCTAGGTTTGACTTCAGCCCCGCCCACAATAAGCTGTGTAGATATTAGATCGACGGAAGCAGAAAAATGCAAAGCGAGATATCAAATCTTCCTCCTAAACTTTCTAGAGTTTGACATTTTTTGAATATCTGATTCTCATTTCAAAACATTCAAGCAAGGTAAAAATGTGACATTCACACACACACACACACACACACACACACACACATGCTTTCAACTACCCACTCCCCCCACACGCTGATTACAGTGACAACTTCAAGTTAAAGTTCGAAAGCTGGAAACCAGCTAACCTTTCAAATCACACATTTCCTTTACTTTAAGACACATGAAGAGGATTTTTAGAAAGGCGTGAATAATTGCACTGCTTCCTGACTAACTAGCTCCCGGTCGCTCACTATTCAAGTGGCACATCTCACCGGTGAAGCTGTGAAACTGCACAACATTGCTGCTCTGTCTCATTAACACTTGTGTCCATCGCAGAGAGTGAATTACTTTGCAGGATTCCATCTGCGTCCACCTCCACTTTCTACCTCAGAGACATGCAGGGGGGCTCTGCCGAGACCCACATGACAAGCACCATGTTGCTTTTCATGCAAATGGCCGTGTGGAATAATATCTCTGGCAGCCTCCGCTCTTTGCTGCTTTAATAAAAGTTGGTGGGAAATGAAATTTAGGCGACTGGAATAATGATTACAACCGAGAATTAACTGGCAGCCCTTTGAGCGCTTTCATCCGAACCAAGTCGTCTTGCTTTCAGAAGTCAATCATCAGCTGAATAAATCGCCGGCAGTCTGACGAATTTCATTCTTCTTCAAACTTAATCTCAAGGGAATTTATTGTTATTGAGCTGTAAGTACAAAAAACCCTGTTATCAAACTCATGCATTTTCAAAACTTTGTTACCGTTCCCTGAGCCAGACCGATATTTATCAGCTGGCAGATAAATATCACCCGATATGAGCCTTTCACAGTTTGCAGATAGGACAAATTTAATTTTACAGGTTTAACAAATCAGAAAAGGTGTTTAATTTAATTATGCTTATATGTTAGATAGAAAAAAAATGTTTATTTTTTAAATCTAGGGTTGGTAATCTTGGAAAAGGTGTAATCCCACGCCCTCAGATTAGCCCTCTTGTTAAAGCCACACCCCCAAAACTCAGGAGCATGAACTGAAAACCTCCAGACGCCTGATTGTCTGTGACCCGCTCGCTAACTCTGCTTCAGCTGTGACGTCTGAAGACTGTCACACACACCTTCAGACACAGCAGAGTGCACACAACACACACACCCAAGACTCTTACTAACACACACGCACAACCCTCACACACTCTGTCCTCAGGGAACTGAAAAAATAAATCTTGTTTTGTTTTGCAGTATTTGTAAATATGTTTCCTATTATATAAACATGGTTCCTCTACCTTCTGTGTTTAGTTAAATGCTGAAGCTGCTACTATTGCTGCTTTGTTGCTAAATTAGGTAACAGCTCAACCCTCAACTGTTACACACATTTCACATTTCAACTCGATCCTGAAGAGTCTCACGTCTCAACCACTGAACTTTACAGATCACCCAAGCGGCCGTGAGAAGCTGCTGCGCTGCCTCTGCAGACGTCAACACTAAATATAACATGTTAGTGAACACACGTGTGTCGGGGAACAGGAGAGGGTGTGTCAGGCCGCCCACTGTGTGTAGGCGTGTGTGTGTGTTGTTCTGGTCGTGGCTCGATGTCTCCTCATGACGACATCCGCAGATCACCTGTTGAGACGCTCGGATGATTAACAACTCGAGAAAACTTGTCTTTCCCTCCTTCCACCTCCTGTTATCTCCTCTTTAGCTGTCAGCGGTTCTCCCACTGGGATGTGGGTGGGCGAGGGCAGAGGAGGCACAGCGCTCTCTGTGGGGATGGGAATCCTGCACCTGGAGGATGGATTGAAAGCTGAACACGACGCAGAGGAGGCCGCGAGACACTCGAGGTGAAAAAGTGACGTGTGAGAGAGAGAGAGAGACGGGAGAGGAGAGGGAGGCGATGACCACACGAGGAGCCAGCGGTTTGGAACGAGGGAGCAGAGGAGTGACGAGTTGACAGGAAGGCGGACTGGGACACGTGGTGTTTACAATCGCTCTGCAGGGAGGTGTGTGCGGGCGCAAAGTGACACTCTGCAGGCTGTGTGGTAATTATATTCTCACATGCTGTTTGCATATGAAGCCACCGACAGTTATTACAGTGGAGTTGTTGTAGGCAGGGATGTAGCTGAGGATCCCACGGATACACACACACCCTCGACCAATCACGAGCCAGTCTCACCTGTCAGTCGTGACATTTCATCGCCCTGTTCATCAAACTAATCAAACTATAAGACAGGAAACTTTAAATAAACATCATTACCGTAGATGAACATGACAGATGTAGTAGATTTGTACTTTGACTTTGTAGTTTGGTTAATGTCCCGTTCATTAACAAGGAGGAGGTGAGGATTAGGACAAAGTGTTCAGCCAGCCACTAGGGGGCGATCAAGATGATTTGGCTTCACTTCTGAGGAGCCTGTCAGTTTGTCCATCTTTATAAACAGTTGGTGTTAAAACAACAACTTTTTGTTTAAACTTCACTAGTTCCACTTCCACTCAATGCACCACTGATTAATCAATTAATCAATTAGTTCAGTTTGACTGGTGATGACAATGAACAAGTAAAGTTTAAGACCATATGAAACCAAATAAGTCCCAGAATTACTTATATATTAAATATAAATACATCGATTCATATTAAACAATAAGATTCAATGGGACAGAAGTAGTTTGACATTTTACGAGGTTTTAAGTCCTAAAATTCTCATTATTATTATTTCAGTAAATTATTTGTCTCATGAAAGTAAAATGTGACTGTTTCACTAGGAGACAATCCAGTGTCATGTAATCTAATACACGTGAGCACTTATCTCTGGATGTGAAAACCTGAACTGAGTTCTTCAGGCTCAGAGTCTCCGACGTGTCCTTTATTTCTCAGAGAATCACTTCCTCTGACTGCAGCCCCTCATTTCGCTCCTCGCAGGATTGCACTAAGCTCCACGGTTTCCAACTGTATGATGAAAGAACCCCCCCCCCCCAGTGAGAATGTATCAGCGGCAGAGGAGGAGACGAGGGAGAGAGTTGGTGTTGTCATGGAAATGGAGGAAGGCATCTCAGTCCGTCAGTCGGATGAGACACGTTGACGATCGGTGTTAAATCGATATTTTTTTTTGCAGAACAATTTTTTTCTGTCCGACATATTTTGAAAGAGATTCCTGAAACTTTCCTCCAGGCCCCCCCGTTGTTTCCTGTCCTGTGGATCTGAGGCGTCTCCTCCACCCGGGGATAATCTGTCGAAATCAAGAGACATTATGTGAATCCACAAAAGAGCCTGTATCGAACCGATGGCTCGGCTCGGGGTGACAACAGGATTCCTCGTGGGGCTGAAACGCTCTGAAAGCCCACGACGGGGAGAAGATGTGTCGATCGATGGTGAAATGCTCTTTGCAATCCAACTTTTTTTTTTTTTTAAACTGTCCTCATGTCTTTTGAACATCCATATTCTCTTCCACCTCGTTTGCTGCCGAATTGTTTGGGGATGAATAGGAATGAAGAACCGCTCATCTCTGAAGATTTAGGTTTTCCAGTGTGTTCTACGTTTGCTCTTTTAGTTTGTGGAGCTTTGTCGCATCAGAACACAAGTCTGTTCCAAAACACTTCATCCAGACCTGGCAAATAAAGTGTGTGTCACTTTGTTTGAACCACACAGACACTAATACAATTGCTGGAGGACAAAATAAAATAAAATATGTATCACATTAATATAAATAAAGATTTGAAGGGATTTGATTTGACTGCTGATGCTTTTTTTCCCCTGGTTTTCTCATTTATTCTATTGTTTTGACATATTCTATATAAACTGGAACTAACTGCACTTGTTTAACTATGTCTACATACATTGTTTTTCCAGATTCTTATTCAAATCCAATCAGTTCATCCATGAGTCCAAGGGAACATGTTTGTCAGATCAGAAAGAATTCCCTTGGACAAGGCAAAACAGTGAGGGTACGTGACCTTGACCTTTTGACCTTCAATCAGCAAACTCGTATTAGTCCTTTGAGTTTAAGTTCTTTCAAAGTGTTCTTGAGATATCGCATCTACAAGAGTTGGATGGACGGACAATCTAAAGAAGAATGAATGAATAAATTAAGTATGTGTGGTCAACACGTGTTGAAATGATCTCCTTTTTTACAGAGGTCACCTGTCTTGTGTGTGTATTTGTGTTTGTGTGTGTGTGTGTGTGTGTGTGTGAGTGTGTGTTATCTCCAGCGTTGAATTGAATCAGAATTTATTTTCTCAATTCAGTCAAAATGAAACCATAACTCAAACTAACTCTCTTATCGGCAGTCGAGCGGAGCAGCACGGGGCGTGAGCGCGGCTCCCTGCCCTGCAGCCGGGGGGGTTAAGTGGTAGTTTTGAGGCACAGGCAGAGCAGTAAATAACAGTGAGCCTAAAAAGAAGAAGGAGGTCGGAAACGACGTGGAGCCGATGTTATCTTCGACATCAGAGAGAAACACAAGATGAAATCCTCCACTCGACGGCCTGAGTGAGTGATGAACGATGTAATAACTTTCAGGTTGTTGGGGAGTGAAGCAGTCGTACTGTAATGTTTAATAAATCAGACGGTGCCTGTCAATGTGGCCTGTTCCAGTGCCTGGTCTCTCCCTCACAATAACGCTTAACATCATTTTCTCACTTTAAAATTTAGTGTTTGATATTCCTGCTACAAATATTGAGATGAAACTTAGGATGTGGGCTCTCGTATCTGGAGAACCGTTCATCTTATCGGCTTCACACTTTGCTTCGGTGCTGTTGAGGAAGCGCAATGTTGAATTTGGTCACATGATACATTTAACATGCAACAGGAAAACAGCGCCTTGCAGTCATATATTAACATTTAAAGATTTTTTCATTTCTTTTTGATATTGGACTGACACCGACATTTACGCAAGTCGCGGTTGCTGGTCTCTGTCATGGCAGCAACATTCATATAATCACTTCCTTGTCCCTCCAATCACTCGCATTGTCAACAAAGTAAAAGCCTAATGTTTACTCTGTTACTGTAATGGTCTGTATCGAGCTGAATTACAGCTTTTATTTTGAAAAGTTGTGAAATTTGGTTTGAAATACTAATACAATGTATAAAAACTTAACAGCAGGTCACTATATCATTCAACTTATATATGAGCCACACACATGAATGATAATAAAGCAAATTCAGTTTCCTTTCATTAAAACGTTGAGTATGAAATATTCACTGCAGATAAACCAGACAGGATGAGAACAACGTTTTATAACTTCACTCAGCACTATAGGCTGTTTAAATCTCTGCAGCCAAACAATAAAACAGTTTTTGATGACCAGAAATAAGTAGTTTTGGAGCACGGGTTTAAAATGGACACTGCACTGGATAAATCACGATTTAAACTAAATTAATAAACGCTTTTTGCTTCCTGTGATTAGTTTGGTAACGTCTCGTTTTCCCATCTCCTTAAAAACAAGAATTACAAGACTTTCAGGAAAACTTCTAATCATCCACTTCAATCCTCTTCCCCCCCGACCTGTTCCCACTCATTCACAAATTACCACAGAAGAAGAACCGACCCACTCTCACACCGGCAACAGAGGCTTTTGGGCAAAGCGCCACCAATAAACACTCATATAAATTCATAATCATGACTCCAATATCTGGCGTCGGGGGGGATGAGCGCTGACAGACGGCTGGATGGAGGAGAGGGGTCGTATCATCTGGCTGTTAAGGGCCTGCTGTTGACATGCCCTCTCACCTGACTTCTCATTAACGGCAGCGGGGGCCAAAGCTCTGATTAACATGGATGAGCTGTCGTCCGCAGAGAGAAGAAGAAACACAACTCGCCTCCTTTCCCCTTCGCTCACAGACGCCATCGCTTCTTTCCCTCTCCCTCACACAAACGCCGTTTCACCGCTTTAATACGCAGCGAACGTCCCACACAGCAAGAGCACCTGGGATCAGTAATCCTCTCAGGTCAAAGGTCAGAGGCTAATGTGACGGTGTGTGTGTCCTGGATGGATTTGTATCTCGGTGGAGCGGCGGGGGAGCGGCGGCATCGACCTGACGCCGGCTGAATTTGCGTTGGAGTCGTTTTTCCATCATAACTTCATAAAACAAAACTCAGCAGCAAAGTCAGAGTCAGTTTAATCCACTGAATACAGCAGTGGACTTAACGCATATGTGATTTTTATTTACTTCTAAAATTTAAAAATTCTGCAGCTGCTGCTCTTCTGGATCCCTGGACTCGTCTGAGGTTTTCTACAGACGACTATAAAAAAATAAAAAAAACTTGACACGGATGATGTCATGTAATTACAGATCTCTGTCCGACATCTCACTTCTAGGCAACATTTTCAAACTCGTTCTAAATCAGTGCACAAGGTATATTAAAGTGCAGGTAGCCATAGCAGCAGCACTTCATGCGTCAGTCCTGATCGGTTTCAGGCGTCTGAGCCGCCGGCGCTGGCCTCAGATCAGTTCAGCAAGTCACACGGGCGCCGCGATGTGGCCGCTGAAAGACGTTTGGGGAAACACTTCAGCCAATCAGACAACAGCAGGCAGGGATTAAGAATGGCGGCGTCAAATTCCCTCATGGCTAACAAGCTAGGTACCGAGTTACGTTCATGCTAATAAGAAGATAAGCACGTTTCACATCTGTTAAAGTTGTTGTAAGTGGATTAATAGAAATAACGGCTGCGGAAAATGTCTCCAGAAATAAATGTCAGTGACTCAAAGAGCTAACAATCAAAGTTACATTTGTTATTTTAGGAAAATACACATTTATAGTGATTATTTATCACGAGTAGAAACACAGTGACAGTGGCGTAGCGACATATGGGCTCTCTGCACAGCAGCTGCTCCCACAGTCAGTGGAATAAACAACATAATAAACCTCAGGATCTTTTATTACAGGGAAACAAGAGAAACAAACTTTTGACCCAAACTTTTAAATCCAAGAAAACACGAGGTAATTTTAGCTATATGCTATCTGCGGTATAAACATCACATGCCAACGAGAAGCAGTTCCTCGTCAGACACGCCCCCTAACAGAGCCAGTTAAATCTAGAGCGGAGGGCCGACCATCACCTCAGAGTGGGCGAGCTGGCCAATCACAGCAAACTGGGCTTTATCGGGAGGGGCGGGGGGGGGGGGGGGGGCTGGTCTTAAAGAGACGGGAGCTGAAACCAAGTGTTTCAGGCAGAGGCTGAAAAGAGGAGCTGCAGCAATGGACATTTTATGAACACTAGAGCATGAAAACTTTTCAAATACTTACAGAGACTTAAAATTATAATCGTGACTATGAGCAGAATGTGTCTCCTTTAAGAATCTAAGACTTCAGAGACTCAACTCTTGATCTAAGTCAACGAAGCCAAAACCTCATCACAGTTTCCTTTGCACCACTGAGAAAATGAATCCAATTAAAGTAAATCATATTTCTGACTGAACTCGTACACGTTGCAGGAAAATAACACGTTGACAGGTTCTCAAAGGAGACGCATAATGATGCATGGGGGGAGGAGAGAAAGGAAAGGAAACAGGCAGAGAAAGGGGAAAGGAACGAGGGGAGAGAGATATACGATGTGTACACTTGCTCGGTGAAAGCAAACAGCTAAATTAGTCATGGAATGGATGCAAATTTCCTTCCCCTGAGTGTTGCATGGTAGAATTACCCCGAGAGGAGCGGAGGGTGAATCATGCCAACGCTCGGCGCCGTGTGATTTATTAGCAAACATCCAATTCAATAAGAAAGTGCTTAACATTCAAAAAGCTTTGAAAGTCTCATAAGGTGGCAATAACTATATGATATTACCATTTCCAGTGGCAGTGGCGGTGGGGGGGGGGAAGGAAAGACAAGAGAGCGTGGAAAAACAAACACGCCCACTTTCCAGAGCCGTGTTGCTGTGATGTGTGTGTGTGTGTGTGTGTGTGAGTGGGGGGGGAGTGTGTCACAGACTGAAAAGCTCAGTTGGCCTTTCCCGCGCACACACGTTACAAATCATTAAAATAGACAACGAGGTTCATTAATTGACACTTGAGCCTAAAGAGCCTCTCTGCTTTGAAAAGGGCACAGAGGAGTGAGGGGGGGGGGGGGGGGCTGCAACATAAGCAAAATGAAATGGCCTGGAAAATAAAGTTTAAGAGGTGCCGAGAAAAGTAAAAACTATCTGTCTGAAAGCCCAAGTGAAGGTTTGTATCTTTGTTAAACCGTTTACATTTGGTCCAGATGAGCTGGTCTCAGACCTGCAATGAACTCCAGAGATCCTCCAGACTTTCTCCAGAGAAGCTTTGTATCTGAACGCAAATGTCTGAGGGAGTCTCCCTGCAGAATATTCGAAAGGAGCAGAGGTGAGAGCAAAGTAGGAGATCCTCCGCAGGATTAACTGAGAGCAGTGGACATGTTGAGGACGTTTCTAACATGCAACAGATGCAAAAAGAAAACACATATCTCAGGATGAAAAACAACCACACAAGTAGGAAACTGATGAATAGGTCAAGTGATTTTGGCCAAATCTGAAGAAATCCTCCAGAGATCATGTCTGAAAACAGTTTTGGTTTCTGAGTCCGTGTGACACCTCTGAGTCAAACATGTGGAATTGGCTAAAAAGAGTGAATCCCACACGCACATCAGAAATCAGTAATCATCTCGAAGGCTCTGAGATGTTTAACGTCTCTTTGTTTCCCTCCTGATCTGAGACAACAAACCATTTATCTGGTTTACACGCAGCTCGTCGTGTTGTCAGCGTGTCGGTCAGTCAGAGACGATCCACGTCGTCCTATCACATATTCCACTGAAGTGTTTACAACAGCACTGGAGTGGATTTTTAATTAAGATGATCAGTTATTTTTCGGCGCATCAGTGACAAGAGGAAAAATCCTTCAAAGACTGAATAGAGCGTGATTAGCAAATCTCTCGACTGTGCACCGCTGGTTTGATTGATTTACGGTGCCTCTGTGTGTGTGTGTGTGTGTGTGTGTGTGTGTGTGTGTGTGTGTGTGTGTGTGTGTGTGTGTGTGTGTGTGTGTGTGCAGGTGCTCAGTCGGGTGGGAAGCCCGTTTGATTGACTGCAGAAATTGGATGCCACATTTCAAAGTCAAATTAGGGGGAATGTGGTGAAAGGATGACATCATTAAGTGATTCTCACGTTAATAATTAGATTTAATACGCTGGTATTAAAAAAATAAATCATTCCGATCGCCGAAGGGAATATGTGCAAAAAAACAAGGCACATTTAAAAAAAAATTCCGAGTGGATTTTTAAACTGGTCTAAACTGGGATTTGATGACATTTTCCCAGAGCACCAGTAGAGACTTCAGTCATCACATGAAGTTAAATAGTCTGAGATGTGAGATTGTTCGTGGGGTTGAACCCTGTAAGAAGAGAGGAAGTCTTTATGGGCTCCCACTGTAAAGAAAGGACACTGTGTCACCTGCAGGTATCATCACGCTTCGTGTCACTAATTGGCGAATTTATGCCACTTGTTAAAAAACCAAATTTCTAATTTTACATGACATCCCTCCACCGAAGGCCGGAGTTATTACCATAGGAACAAGAGGAATCTGCTCGGTGAGAATCTCCAAAGATCGTCTGGAAACATGAATTCAATTTCATCCTTTGAAAACTACACGACACAGAGAATGTGTTCAATATCGGGGGTGTCTTCGGTCTCCATACAAGGGCTATTAATCCAAATTTCATGTGGAATTATACAGAATATTAACTTAGATGTGGGTCCCAGGTTTTAAAACCCGGTACATTCATCTATTATCTGTACAACTTGTTATTTTTTAAGGGCTGGAGCCGTAAGCTTTAAAAATGTAAAGTATCGATAAAGTATTTTATTCAATAGAGCAAAAGTGTCCCAGCAATAAATTCTGCCATTATAACACAAAGTTAATTGAGTATTTACATTATTATCCTTTTTAAATAATCATAACTTATCCATTATGTGTCAGTAAAATACAAAAAAAAAAAACATATCTGTGGTTTTGTAGCGAGAATTGATTTATTCAGATTATTCTATTGTCTCTTTCTCTGTCAGATATGTGGCTGAGGCTGTGTAAGTGTGTGTTTTCGGCCCAGGGAGCAGTTGTGTTCTGATGAAAGGACCATTGTCGCCGCCGCGATGGATAAAGGACACAAACATTGACCATCGGCTGAAAAGCAGGAAACCAGCAGCGTGTCGTTTCCACTCTGTCGGCTTCGGGGACCTTCGTCATCATGGCTACAGTAATAACTCCTCGGTGGAGGTTATGGAGGAAACAGAGACAACAGCCCGTCTCCTGTATCTGATGCTCGCTCCTTCCTCTATTGCTCCCAACAGACCCGGGTCACAACATCTGCAGAACCCATGGAGGAGTGTAAACAGACGTGATTGGCTGAAATTGTGCTTCTATGTCTAATGGATCAAAAAGCCAGACTCAAGAGGTTATTGATGAGTTTCCCAGTAATTCAATTTTGATGTGGTTTCAGGTTTGCAAGCCCTGGGGGGGGGGGGGGGCAGAGATTGGACGTTTCATATCAAGGAAACCTTTATTCCTTTTGCTGTCTCTCTTTCATCGAGCTATATTTTATAAAGTGAATTATTTCCTCTGATTTGAATGTGATATTTGCTGTCTTCACCGAGGCTGAAGTCTGAGGGTGACAGTCGTAAATCATCTCTCACTATTACAAATGGATTTTAACATCAAATAGTTTTTGCTTTTATTTTACCATGAACTTTAAATGTGCTTTATCATTAACGATCTTCAATTTTGAAATGATAATTTGATTTATCATCTTTAGTTTTAATGTTGCATTACAGTGCTTGCTGTTTTTGTTATTATTTATGCCATGGAGGTTAGGTTTATGATTGTTTGTTTAGTTGTTTGTTTGTTTGTTTGTTAGTCGGCAGTTTTACGGAATCGCTCGAAACTTGGTGGAAGGGCCCCCGGAGAAAGATTTTTAGATTTTGACATCTCTTTTGAAAGGTTCTATATAAGCAATGTTGTTGTTTATCTCTTAGTTATTTCCCTTCTGCTCTTCCCCTCTCACTTATAAAATACAGAAGCCAATAACAATGACCTCATGTTGACCCGGGACCAAAGTTAAAAGAGATTTGAGCATCTTACAAACCGACTTGAATGGACCAACACGTCTCTGTAGGAATAGAAAGGAAAAAAAAATGCTTCTAGAACTGGAAATGGAAATTATAACATTTGCACTGGCACATGACAGGTGGTGAGAAATTCCCCCACACAGATGAGAGATTTGTATTTTTTTTCTCTATTCATTCAACGCGACTTACAAAATTGGCAGCTGTTTCATCTCGGGGGTGAGATTTTTCTTGGATATGTAGATATTACTGAGCACATCGGTGTAAAGAGGCAATTTGCTCATTATTTCTGGGGCGGGAGGGAAACGAGCAGAATGAAAAACACACAGACAAACACATTAGACCAACCAGCACAGATCTATAAACAGAAGACCAAGGGAACAGACACACAAAAGTGTTTGTCGTGTTTTTTTCTGTTTGTTTTTTTAAGTCAGAAGAAAACTGGAATCAATTTTTCCAAGCGTGATTACAGAAACACTCTTGTACAGTTTCTGAAAAACCAACATCTCACAGCTGAGGATGAATTAATATTCAAATGGAGGTTATTATCATTTTGAAAAGGCTGTTAAGCGCTTACAGCCCAATTTGGGGACAAAAGATGATCAAGCCATCTTTGATAAATTCCTTTTAGAGTGTATTTAGCCCAAAACACATTGTAGTGACTATGACATGAGAAGATGCACTGGAAAACTACACAGTTTATCCAATAGAAGTATATATAAGTACCTCAAGTGCAGTATGTGAAATATCACAGTTATTTCATCATTATGTTCAATATCATGTGCATTTCTACTTCCTGCCACTTTTGTTTAGGCTTATTTTTACTGTATGATGTTATTTGCTTATTTTAATCGTCTATTATTATTTCACTTATAATAACTGATAAAGTCTCATCTCCTCTTCAAAGCAGAAAACAATTAACTTAAATTCATATTTCGATAAAAAAGTTATCGAAACTAGTTGAATGTTTCTGAAAACAAATAGTAAATTGTTTCTATCAGTTGTGAAATCAAACCTCAATTTTCCGTCACTATTCTATTTTACATTCCTGCAGATTCAGCTCATTGCGTTGCAGTGATAATTAAATATTCAGGTATATCTCATTAAGGTAAATGGAGAAGAATGTCTCTCGGGGTCAGAGGGTGATCTCTGGTTATTGTGTCCGTGCCGCTGAGCCAGGCAATTAACCGAGAGAAAATGAGGACCTGAAGGAACACAGGGAGCTTATTAAAATCCTGCGGTTGGTGACAGGGGGAATTATGCATCTTGTGGACGGAGCAGGGAATCACAGAGAAGTGGTGAAAGTATGAAATGTTAAAAGAAATCTGCGGTGTAATGTTTGTAAGCTGAGGAAAAACAATCTGAAAATTACCCAATCAATGAACCAATCAGGGAAGTTTTCAAACACAGCGCTGGGAAACTATTGGACCAAACCAACACCGAGTTAATTTAATCCAATAAAATGTGTTTAATAATCCGTCCGCTCCTGTTTTCTGTCGCATATCATCCTAGAGAAGAATTTGGAGTTTAGTGTCTTGCCCCTTTCTCATGTGGACTGAAGGAGTTGGGGAATCGAACCACTGATACTCTGGTTGGTGGACAACCCGCTCTATCACCTGGGACCTCTTTGTGTCGGGTCAAACATCACCAGCACAGATCCAACCACTAAACCAGCAGCTGGGTTACACAAAAACGACACAACTCCTTATATCTAACCCAGAAAGACAGTCTCAATAACCCAGAATCTTTCTGTGGGTAAGAAAATGTAACACGGCAGAAACGTGAAAAGCTTTTAACTTCAGGTATTTACTCTCGTAAAGGAATTAAAAACCAGATGCCAACTTTCAAACGAGGCCGGTTCCCTCGTGCAGACACAAACAGGTCCGAGCTCCTCGCGCCAGAACTGAACCACCGGCTTGATGCTTGCCAGCACCGTCCTCCAGCCAATTATGATGCATCATGAGAGGCACTTGGCGACCAGAGAGGCCGGCAGCTCTGCCCCGTCTCGATGACTCGTTGCAACGTTTCCAGGCACACACACACACACACACACACACACACACACACACACAGACACACACAGGCCATTGATTAGAGGGGCTCGACTCGCAGCCTGCAGTCTATCAGTGCTCAGGGACCGGTAATCAATGCCCTAATGCCGTTTTAGGCCCATTCACCGCAGCCACGATCCACTCCTCACACCGCACACACACAGGAGGATGCAGCCCTGTCCACAGCCGAGCACACGCCGACTACAACCCAGATGGCCGTCGCAGAGGACAACTCCCAAATATTAACTTACCAAGTGTAGCAGTGATAGGACACTGTCCTCTAATGGCATTATCAGAATGAGAGCAACTCTCCCGAGGCAGACTCTGGTTCCTGATTACCAACCAGGGCCGGACCCTGTTTGTGGCCAAATCCGATCAGCATAGCACCAGACACAGGCCCGGCCGGGCAGGAACTCAGCCCCACGGCCCCTTATCTCCACCGACAGCCTGGTGGTTCTTTATGGGCAATGATGCCCTCCTGGGAATTAATCTGATGGGGCACCGGTGGGAGATTGTGTTGTGGTAAAACTGCAGGAAGGGAAAAGGTGGAGCCCGAACTTTCTGTGTGTCTGTGCAGCTTGAATCAGATGGGAGTAAAGTGCAGGAGGAGGACAGAGCTACAGGCGGGTCATTTGCTGAAATTGAGTGACCAGCGCTAACTCGGAATATTGTCTCTAGGAAACTTTATGAACTAGATAGTATTGACAGTGAAACAAATTTGTGCAATAAGAAGCATGTAGCCCCGAAGAACAACACAGGACATGATTAGAAAAACAAACTTTAGCTTTTAAGACTTTCTATCCAGTTGTTTCTCACACACATTTTATTTGTGCACCTGCTGATCATCCTGTCATCGATTCACAATTAGTTTTAGCTCAAACCAATGATGCGTCTTGTTATACCCAGTAGCTACAGGTAAGTGCAATTTAGAGGTATTTCTACTTTACATGTGTATTTCCATTTGATGCTACGTTACATTTCTACTCCACTACAATCCAGAGGTGAATATTCTACCTTATTCCTCCAGTATACTTATCTGAAAACTGGGATTATTGGTCACTTTAAAGGATTTAAGATTTAAAAAGCATTAAAGTTTAAACAACCCTGAACAAAAAAATGAAATGCTCTTGTACTTACATATCAATAATAACAACAATCTAATAATAATACGATAAAGGAAATTAGCTATTTTTCTGAAATGTAACTACTTTAGTTTTTGACATATTTACACTAGTATTATTTAGTGTCAGAGTATTTCTCTATCACCATTTACTCAGATTTATTCATCAGAGTAGTTATTTGAAAGAGGTAAACAATGCACATTTATGTTTGTTAAGTAAACGAATGTTTGATAAATTCAAATTGCTTTAGTGACTGGAGGGGCCTGATCTTCAACTCACAACTCAATTAGATAAACAAACATTAAAGGCCTAACCCTAACCCAATCAATTATGTGATTCATTGAAATTATAAATATAAACCAGAGCTTAAGTAACCTGCATAATGAATTTGTTTTAAGGATTAAATTAAGTTAATGATTTTGTTTACAAAGCTCACACATGTAAACAAACCTCAGAAAAACATGAATTACTGAGAATTCTGTTGTTGTGTTGTTTTTCTTCCTGTCAATCAATCAAGACATGTTGTGTTTACATCTCAATGTGGTTTGTGTCATGACGTGAACACACAAAGTTCCAAAATGGCCGCCACTTACTTTGGTGTCTGCGTGTCATCGACTCGGTTGCCCAGCTGGAACTCATGGGACTTGCTGCGGTGCAGCGCGGTGAAGCCCGGCAGCAGGTGGATGAGTTTGCGGCTGGGCGGAGGCGGCGTTCCCGGGGCTTTCACTTTGTTCCTCCGCCGCATGGGAGGCGTGCCCGGTGGGGTCATGGTGTTGATGACCAGGGGAGTCCGAGGAGGCGTGTGGCCAAAGTGCCTCTGGCGGGGAGACGGGGGCAGGGAGCGTTGACCGAAGTCCAGGGAGGGGTAGAGCCCGGTGGCGGAGCTGTCGACGGTGAGCCGGTCGACGTACAAGGGGGGGGCCAGGGCCTGGGGGCTGTGGCACATGTGCTGGTTGTACTTGGACTGGACCTGGGGGCTTTGGGACAGCTGGAAGCGGATCCACTGACTGACCTCGGGCTGGCACACCGGAGTGTTTTCCTTGCCCGATTCAGAGGTGGGCCACTGGATGGACCAGTCCTGCTTCGCCTGGCTCCCTGGGGGAGGAGTCAAGAGACAAGCGTTGTGTTAAAGTCAAGACAACCGCGGCCAGTGATGTAAAATGAATATGAAGAGGTTCACAATATGAAAGAACATATTTTCTCATTTATCTGTAGAAGTATTGAACCATGCAAATAATTGTTTGGTTTCCTTTGCCCAGGTTTTGAGTCGTCTCTCTCTAAGACTTGTTAATGTTCCTTTTCTGAAAATGACTTTTTAACATTTCCAGAAACAACGTCCCGGTCGCTGCCCAGTGGAACTACTTTCTACTGAGGAGTGAGTTCAGCCTTATTACCACTGATCATTGCACTTCAGTGACAAACTGTTTTTCCATGAGATTACGTCGTGTCTCAATTCAGGTGGATTTTATTTAATCCCTGAAGTGCATTGATTCCTGGGATATGTTGGGATGGGAAGGATCCATCAGTTGCTGGGGGGGGGGAAGGACACATTTTCCCGACCACATTTGAAAGAGCCTTTAAACTCAGACAGGTCCCGATGTTCCTTGCAGCTTTTCAAACGTGACATTTGAAAAAGTAACAATCTCCCGGTCACTCAAATCCTGAGAGCTACTCATCGGAACTACTTTCTCCCGACGAGTGACTCTCTCTGAAAACTGTTGAAAGCGTCAAAAGAGAATCTGCTGTTGAATTTAATTTGATATATCAGCAGTGACTGTGAGAGCACTCGGGAGAAACCTGGGCAATTAAAACGCAGACCTGTCTGAACGTGTAGATAGCACTCGCGCCGAGTGAGAAAACATGTTTTTTGATCATGTGGATGAACGTCTGTGTGCAATATCGTGTTTCCAGTTAAATTAAATTGCTTCTTGACATGCTCTTAATACTAAAACATCCATTAACTGGCGGACTTCTTGATGGGAGTAATCCTGGCGGCAGGCGGAGACAGGTAGGACCGGGCATATGCGCTCAATTGGGGTAATGAATAATTAACTCTGCTGTTATCTGATGGGAGCATATTAGTGGTGCGGAGGTGTTCAAATGTGCCGAAGAAGCATGAATTGATGGAGCGAAAAAGGCGGAGGGATGGAAGCGTGCACCACGACAGAACCGGGCGAAGCTGCATGAGTCATAACACCAGCCGACATCCACCCAAACTAAACTTTCTGCTGAATGAGAAGGAAAGAGCGACAGAGAGGCGAGAGACTTGAGGGTGAGCAGCCAGGATGAGTGTGTTCTCGAGCTCAGATGACAATACTTTACCTCCGTTACTGTGCAATTTATCCTCCTCAAGTTGTTCTTGAGGAAAGAAACAAAAAAACAATGTGTTTATTGACCCGGTGGAGACACAGCTGAGATAGCACCACAGGGTTCTTCTGCTCTTTCTATCTGCAGTTACCAAACATGTTGCTGGAATCGATCCCCGGGTGAAATATCTCAGTCTGCGCAAGATCGACCCGACAGTCTCGAAAACCAAATGGGAATGTAAATCTCTGTCAACTACCCCGCACCATGTTTTTTTTTTTTGTGTGTGTCATTACTTTTCTTCCCCGTGTGTGACGTTGTCTCTGAGGACGTACGAGCATCTGAAAACACAAACTTCAAACATAATATCAACACCAGTGAGATCAAATGAACCAGGAGGAAAATATCTCTTATAAAAAAAAAAGGTCCCGGAGGAAGTGGAAAAACATGATGGGAAACAAAAAGCCTGCAGCCGTTCCCAGTCGCTGATGTTATGAGGAGGCCACGAGGAACGACGGCTTGTGGGAGGAGACGGCTGCGGAGACACCAGGGACCAAATATACAGGAGTTTTCATTTTCTGTTTTTAAATATTTTTCCTTCGTCCTGACTCAGGGTTCTTACATTTCTTTTTAAAAAAAAGGGGATCTGGCATCAGGACTGCAGGTTTTCTTCCACTAAAGCTCATGTTGGATTGTGTTCTGGACTAATAACACATTAAATGATGTGTTGTCAGATATGAACTCTGGAAAATGTCCGGGGAAATGTGGTCAGGATGTTATCCGGAGTTTGCCTTTCACATTCATTCATCCTAAGATATTTGTTTTCTTTATTGTTTTCAGATTTGTGTCGGTCTCTTGTTAGGTCACCTCTGCAACTCGTTCCCTGAGAATCATTTTCAAATTCTGGAAAAACCTGAAAAATCCTCAGGCCAACCAGTGTCGTTACACTATTTTTCAAAGATTTTAAAAGCGGGGCAACAAAAGAATAAATATTTTACACTTTTAAATGTATCAGGCTTCAACTCAACCAAACAGAAAAATAAGGTACATCTTTAAAACCTAGGGGCCTTTAAGGGGCATTGCAGCTCAGTTGCTATTTGACGGTTCCAAAGCATCGATTGTGATTTCATGAATCCAAACAATGTTTAAGTGTTAAATCAGTGGACAGTTGTAAAAATAGAGGTTACTGATATGTTGCAACGTCATACTTTTAACAAACAAACATTGCATGATATTGAATTTCATCGCTCCTCATGTTGTGCTCTGCAGCTGAAGCTTTCTGATAAGTGAAGCTGGTTATTATCTGTCATGGAAGCCAGCTGGTTTCAGCCCGATATGACGCGCGGCTCCTTTCCTCCTTCAGTTTGTTTCTGTGACATGTGAAACTTCAGAGCTCAGAGTTGAAGATGGCAACACCTGTCATTCTTAACAGTGATTGATGTTCCTGAAGTCACATGAATATCAATGGCCTGTCGACAGCTGCCTCTTCACACTCATGGATATTAGACAGTGGGGTGTTTCCAGTCCCGCTGTCACTGCCACTCTGCCCTCGGTGTCCCTGCCTGACAACCACACACACACACACACACACACACAGACACACTAACACACACACTCTTGTCCCTGAACCCGCGTTAAGAGGCTGACATCTCCAGCCTAACAAGCCCTTCAGCAGCACTTTCAAGATGCAGAATGGACGAGTGGGCTCTGAGAGAGTGCTCATCCCCACATGAGGGAGAGGACGAGGAGGACGCCGGATCGAGCCTCCTTTATTAGCAGGAATAAAACCACAGGCCACTCAGCAAGACTCAACTTCAGCTCGACCGAGGTTCATGTCTTCCTCTGGTGGAAAACCCATTAAAACCCCTGGAACCCAGAACTCAGAACTCACTCTCTGCTGCAGAGTTCAACCACACAGGTATTAATCGGCTCCAGCTCAGATCGGCTCAGATGGAAAGCAGACATCGGGGTGAACGGACTAATTGGGCAGCGAGGTGAGGGAGCTGCTCCCTCTGATGTCAGCTTGTGATCAATTGGCCATCATATTAAATAGTTTGAAAAGTCAGTCTCTCTGTTTGAGTGGAGAAAACGAGTGACCTGGTCCAGCTGTGGTACTCAACACCAGTTTGAATCAGGGCCGGGTCTAGACAGGCATGTATGAGGGGGCAGCCACAAATCTTGAGGGGGCATTGTGCCTAACCCTAACCCTAACCCTATTTAGTTTGAGGGGGCACAACATTTATTTGTTGGGGCCAGGCCCCCTCTTGCCCCTGCCTAGACCCGGCCCTGGTTTGAATGCATGAAATATCATCAGAGGTGAAGACTGCAGCAATCCGGCCAGCTTCTGATCTTCTGCTCCTGCTCAATGCCGTGTTAACATCCTGCAAATGGTCCGGAAAGTCCAAACTATCCCAAAAAGTTTTTTTTAGCAAACAAACCAGTTCGATCCGGACAGAAATCCCCTCTTTTGGTCCGAGTCAGATTACAGCTCGATCCAGTGAACTGGGCCGTGGTATCTTATGATTCTGACTACAGGTCTGAAGGTGCAGACCAAGCTATGTCTGTTGTAAATCGACTCCTCCTGAATTCATCTCAGTTAGGCTGAGGTCACAGAAAGCAGATCTGGTTCTGAGCAGATCTCCCGGTGAAAATCTCACTGGATGATGTTTGAAAATGTCAACCAATCACCTTTGATTCAAATGATGAGTTTCCCTCTTATTTTTATTTATATTCTGCCAAGAAGGCTCCTCAGTTATTAAAAAAAAAAAAATGCTTCTGACAGTGTTCATCAAGCTGATACCGAAATGAACTTTCTGGGCGAGAGAAGCGATGAACTCGAGTCACACTTATGAAACTGTTGCTTCAAGTAATGAGTCCATTCATCAAGCCCACCAGTATCTTAGCAACTGCTTCAGCAACAGAACCAGTACTTCACTTATGAATTTCTCATTTCATATCCTCGCAATAAGCAGAGGAGTCAGGGAAAGAGACTGGATGAAGAACCCAGACTGAACTCTGGTCCTTTGAGATCTGTGACTTTCTCTTGTTGGAGAGGGAGTTTTTAAAAAGTTGCTTTTTTGTTGGAGAGCTTTGATAGAAAAACATAAAATACTTTGAGTCTGGTGATCTATCACGACTTCTTGGGGATGACAGGCTTTTTTCTCAGCCGCCCGCTTTTGTTTTTCTGCAACTCTGCAGCTTCGCTTTGTTTCTCTTCAATCTCACGACGCTCTTCAACATCGATTCCAGACAGAACAGGCAGCTGCTTTCTGTGATGAGGCTCTAAGAACAACTGTAGGATTCCCAGCACAGCAACTAACAGCAGAAAGTCACATTAGCTGCTGAAGCATGTCGCTGCTGCCGAGCCAGGGGTTTCCTTTAGGAGCTGGTGGAGACCAAAACTGAGATAAAAGTAGACTGAGGTGATCAGTTTGCAACTCTTATTAAACGTTCTTATATTTTCTAACATAGATCCGGTCGTTTTTAGACATTTTCATGAAGAATTGCTACAGACTATGTCTTTAAATAGTTGGAGAAATGTCAAGCTGTGTGTGAGATCCAATTTGATTTGATTGACAATATACAATCAATACATTTTGAGATGATTGAAACGATGCTCGATCCTGATGGTATTTGAATTATGTGATATCACCTTTTTCTATAAATTAACCAAAAAAGAACAAATTACCAAAGCAGGTCTAAAGGTTTGTCCTTTGTCTTCCTCTCTGTTGCAGTGGACAGTCACTTTCACAAAGGTGGACAATACATGGTGAACCAGTATATCCACTGTGTTTCCAGTGGATTGACCCGTTTGTCCCTCCTCTGCTTCGACATGTCCAGAATGACACCTTCATTTTCTTGTGGCGTTCAGAAGTTAAGACCCGGTGTCAATATTGTGAAATAAATATGCTTTGTTTTCCCCCAAACAAATCCTCATAGACCAAGATTGCCGTATATTTGACATGTGCATAACTTCAGAAACACTCCCCCCCCCCCTCTCCTGTAAAACCCTTCATCTGTGATCTCGACTGATGAACCGAACAACGCACCTGACGCACTTGGGGCTGACACGATGCTATTAGCGAAGGCTTTGAGGAAAGGCAGATAATCAGCCTCATAATTGGAGTAATTACCTCTGGATGGATGTGTCGCTTCTTCGGGCTAAATGGCAGTGAAATGTGAAATGCCACTGGGACAGAATCCCACTGCCACTGTAAACAGGATTTGGCGGAAAAGGGCAAACGCTGCGTTCACTACAAGCACTGCCCCCCCCCCCCCCCCCACACACTTTATGATCTCCACTCTTCTGAGGACGGGGCCTGTGGACATCCTCAGAAGAGTGGGGACGCAAAGTTAGACGCAGCTAATTAGCTAACAGCCAATGAGGACCACCCAGAGGTGTAATGGGGGTCGGGGTTCGGTCAATGCTTCTTCTGGTGTCTTTCCTTCCCTGTTGCATCTCCTCCTTTCTTCTCGGCCCGTGACCATGTTCCTGCTTCACCTCCTGTCGCCGCCGCCTCTTTCTCATGTTATTCAGCGTCCTTCCTCCCCCCCCCACCCCCTCTCGCCTTTCCCTCTCCTCCTCCAATTTCCCTCGCTCGCATATTCTTTCCCTTTCCCCCCCTCCGGCGTTTCTTGGTTTTCCTTTTCTCGCTGATGGCATTTGAAGCCAATTAGGTGTTTGTATTTGCGTGTGGAGCCGTGTGAGTCTGAAGCACGGGGACTTGGGCTGTCAAGGATTACAGCCGAGAGGTAGCGTGGCAACCTGTCGTGCTATTAGCCTGATCAACAAAATAACTCGTATTAAAGATATTGTCTGTATGAAAATGTTGTGTGTGTGTGTGTGTGTTTGTGTAGTGTCTCTCTGTGTGTGGAGTTGTCTACAGGGGCGGGCGGGTTTAATGTGTGTATATTGCGGCACAAAGAACCGACCGGCTGCCTCTGAATTGTATGACTCATCCTCATTGCAACTGGCGGACCGCAATCCCAAGAGCCTGTAGTGAAAAAAAATTCTATTAACTTGCATTAGTTTCCTTCCTCCGCCATTACAGCAGCAGCACAGAGCCGCACATACATTCCCTCGTTGTGTTTCTCCGGTTGTGCGATGCAGGGGACGGGGAAGTATGCAAATGTCCTTGTCTGCCAGTTTTAAGCATTAATTCCTCATGACTCATAAACCGGAGCAACAGATTTTCTTTCAAAGAGCATGTGGATAAATCTGAAAATCCCTCGTTCTGCTCTCACTCCTGCCGCTCGACTCTATCTGCACTTTTTGCAACAACCTCCAGATTTTTAGGAGAAAAATAAGTGTTTAAATTGCTCGTGCACTTCTTCTTCTCTTGCATATATGCTGACAAACCAACCCTCCGACACACAGATGTGTAGATGTGGCCGAGTTTCCGAGCTACACAACTCGTCCTCCTCACCGAGCTCCATGAGAAGACAGAATACACCCTGTGCTTCTCTGTGGGCTGAGTGCTCCTCTCCACGCTCTGTGCGGTTGTGTAGTGGTGGCGATGCTGCTGTCGCGCATTCACACATCTCCAGTCCCCCCCCCCCCCCACCACCCCCACCCTGTTGGAGAGCCCATTAGTGGCTTCTGTGTGGCCAGCGCCTGCGTTTGGAGAGCAGGAGAGAGCGAGGGAGGGGGGGGGGGGGGGGGGGGGGGGATGATGGGAGAGTCGGTGGAGGCGACGGGCGAAGAAGAAGAGAGGCAGAGGAGGGGATGATGAACACGGAGGAAGGAGGAAGGAGGACGAGGGAACGAGGTTGACAGTGATGCTGGAAGTTTGGTTATAGGAGGGGATCATAACTTCTCTCTGTTTAAAAACCAGCTTCTCCATTGTAACCAGTTACATTTAAATGATTGTTTCTGTTGTCAGTTCATACAGTGTTAGAAAGTGGTTCAAATGGGATTAATTACCTGTTAAAGAGGGAAATATATGTAAATTAAATTGGTTTTGGTTTGATTTGTTGATTTGGTTTATTTTGATGGGAAAGGTAACTGGGTCCCATGACCAGAATTAATGTTGGATGGAGGGACTGTGGCATTGTGGGTCAGAGCCGGCGTGGAGGCCCCAGATTGAATGGCTATTATACATGGTAATTATTTTACATTCTCGTTATTTTCTGATGTGTTTTTCTTTGGGTAATACATGAAAATACTATAAAAAGATATGACATCTTTTTACATTTGTCTTAATACTTGTCACTAGACAAACTAAAATGTGTTTTCAAGATCCTTAAATTATTCTCAAAACAAATTCATATTGAAGTTCTAGATCTGTAATAATAAGTTTGAATTATTAGACAGCACAAACACAAACCTTTGCATTAGTCAGGTTGCACTCAGGTTTACAAAGCTCTAGGTTCAGGTATTAATCCATAAAAAACTTCCATGACGGTGGCGTGTAACAAAAAAATACTTAAATTTGATTTTAGACCAACAATCCTATGAAAGATGAAAGATGGAGGGAGGACGTCCTCCTCCAGAGACACTGGTTCCATCTCGATTCCCAGTTTTCAAAGTTCTGCACAGCGATGACAATGGAGATGTCTCCATGACAACTGAGCGAGAGCAGCCAGCGAGGTTTGAACATCGACGGGTTTTATTCTTCAGACGGGTCAAGAACCAAATGTCATTCTCAGCCATGAATTAACTATTGGAAGTCAAATGTGGATTTCTAAGAAAGGGGCCGCTCAGTGAAAGGGCATGATGAAGGGGGGGGGGGGGAGAAGAGAAGACCGGACAGGAAGGGTAGAATTCACTTTTACACTCACAACAATACAAACTAAACGTAACTGTGAAAATAGAGAAACGTTCACTGTTACATATTCTCTTTGTTTTGATTCACCTGCTGCATTAACGCTCTTTAATTCTGTCCCTTTATCATTTTGTAGCTTTCACTGAACTCCCAGTTCTCCCAGAATAATAATCACATGACATGTTGTCATTGTCAGAGCAGCTGTGCATCAGGAGGGAGATGAGGGGGGGGGGGGGGGGGGGGGCGCCCAAGAAAGAGACTGTGGGTGGTTCGATCTCCGGCTCCTCCAGTCGGCATTCAGAAGTTATCTGCACGGTATCAAAGGGCCGCCTCACACCAGAGGGTTTTTAACTCTTTAACAAATTTTAAAAAGAGCAGGAGGGGGGTGGAGCCACGATATCGAGGTCCCAACAACACATGGGCTTGACCAATCGGGAGTCAGTCTCAATCATGAGGCTTCATCTTGTTCTTATGGCATCAAAATAACCAGAAACATGAACTCGATCATACGTCCTTGTGATGTAGGAGCTACCTATGATGTATACTGCAGCCAGCCACTAGGGGGAGATCGAGGCACTTTGGCGAATCGTCATGTCGTCCATTTTTATTGACAGTCTAGGGGACACAGTTAAAGTCCTGGACAGTGGTGTATCAAGCTTGACTGGTCTGAACCCAGCAGGACGACTGGGACCAGCTGACGGACTCTGTCGGGGGGGACACCTGTCAGTCTCTCTTTCTGGACAATATCCACCATCTCCAGTCAGAACCACTGGTGCAGAAAGATAAGAGTGAAGTGTCTCCCACACACCTTCACACAAAAGAACGCAGGGACCAGTAGAGCAGCAGAGGAGCTGTGGAGCTGAGCACCTGCAGACTCACTGGTTGTGTTCTGAGTGTCGTATGAGTTATTTTTCACTACATTCATAGAAAATGTTATAAAATACAAAACTCTGAGTTAAAGCTCCTCTAATAAAATCAGTCTTTAAGTAAATCTCTGTTTTATTGAAGGCTCACGGAAGAAAAAACTATTCATCAAGTTAATTTGCTCAATAATTCAGAAGAACCGTCTGTTTCAAAGAACATCTGTTAGTGTGTGTGCGCGTGTGTGTGTGTGTGTGTGTGTGTGTGTGTGTGTGTGTGTGCGCGTGTATGTGTGTGTGTGTATGATATCAAACAGTTTTTTTACAAAAGGTTGTTACTAAACCCCTCAACGCAGTTTTAGCTAGGCTCTACTGCCCCCTTCTGGTTCCTGTGTATCATTGCAGCAGCAGCAATCTGAGAGACTGAGAACATGTTTACGGTCTCTAGCGCCACCTGGTGGGAAACCATGGTACAACGGAGAGGAAAGGAAATGTCTCTAAATCTCAAGCAACAAAAAAAAGAGGAAATATGAATAAACTTAGATCTTACTAATCTTTTGATAGGTGATTTCATGGAGGAGAATTAAAAACACAGGGTCAAGTTAATATCTAACCAGATTAACACCAATCTAATTCACAACAATTTTTGATGATAAATAAAGACTGTATTATGGTTTATTATAGTTTACAGTATCACTGCCAAAAACACATCAATCTGAACATAAACAATCTGACGTTCTGTTGTTGATTGTTGATTAACTCTGTTTAATTCCTCTTAGGAATGTGAAGCATCTTGTTAAATGATTCTTTGGCATTATTTTTACAAACAACTAAATATGTTTTCTTCTGTCACATCAGCACCACATTATTATATTATTATTATACAAGTATACAGATCTGGCTGTTTAACTACAAAATGTAAAAAGTTTACATCTTTGTTAACCGTGTCTGATTTTCCTACTTTCAACACAGTTGTAGGATTTGATGCAGTTCAGTTCAAACACAAACCAAAATATTGTGTTATTTCAGTGTTATTTCCTCAAAATAACATAAACATACTGGTTTAATATGCATTCATCTTTTCAGTTTCCTCTTTTTCTCTCAGCAATCTACTGAATAATATCTCATTCAAAAAGAAAAGTCAGACGATGACAATAATAAATTTCTGTCCAGCAGCAAGTTCTGAAGTCTGAAACGGCAGAAAGTCTTTGAATGCACCACAGAAAATGTTTAGTCTCTGCTTCAAACTGTGTAATCGTTAAACATGACCTCACTTTGGTGAGAAAAGTGATGATAATATATTTATAATCTTAAAAAACTGTTATTTAAATAAACTATCAGCCTGAAAAATGGAAAATCTAGCAAAAAACACAAAGGTAACACACAATTTAATTTACTAATATTAACGCTATTATAAGGCAATGAGCTCATCCGTGTGTGTGTGTGTGTGTGTGTGTGTGTGTGTGTGTGTGTTTGTGTGTGTGTGGGTGGGTGTGTTTGTGTCTGTTTGTGTATGTGTGTTTGTATGTGTGTGTGTGTGTGTCCCTCACCGAGCTGGTGGGCCTTTCCGAGGCAGGAGAGGGAGGCGTTGAGTCGGGCACACTCTTCTTCGTTGGCACCAAACTTCTGCAGCAGCTCACACACCTGCTCCTCACTCATGTCCAGCAAACCCTCCAGGGTCACCTCACCTGGGCTCATCTCCTGCAGCACGCACACACAAACAGACACACACACACACACACAGACACACACACGGACACACACGCACACACACACACACACACACACACACACACACACACACACACACACACACACACAGACGAACACACACACAGACACACACACACACAGACACACACACAGACACACACAGATAGACACAACTTTAGGAGTATCAGACATTTGGTTTTAAGTACAAGATGAACTGAAATGTCTCACTTTGCCCTCAAATATCAACAAAAGGTGACAGTATCTTATCAACTGATTACACGTAATGTGGACTTGTGTATATACACTATAGAAATGCTTAAAAATCATCTGTGACCCATACGACCGGCCTCATAGAGGACATGCAGTTTATAACATAAGAGCAATAATAATACATAAGAACTAAAGTCCTGGGTCAGTTAGTTTGTTTTTTACAAAGAAAACCAGACTTTTATTCATTCTGTCACTGACTCATTATTTACCAAGTAACACTAAAATGGATGAGAATGAAAACAGACCATAATAAGGATATTTTTAATGTTTTTGTGTCTCTTGGTTATAATATTAATATATGTTGCCAGATTTATAATTTGAGTGATCACATTGCTATTTTTAGATTTAAAATAAAAACACTATCTGAAAGAAGATAATGAAAATAAAAAGCACATGTTCCCTCTTCAGATTTGATCAAAACATATTTAAATGACGACAACATTTAATTTCCCATCAAGAATTAGATATATGGCTCATATGCCACGTGTCCCCAGCCTCACGATTACGTGGATTTCACACATATAATTTCCTACGAACCCTTGATGAGACCAGCCTGTGGGAATTCACACGAAAACTTTCTGCATCACTTTTCGTAAGATATCTGACGTATACATAAAACAAAAGGGTGGTAGTTTGAAACCTCACCTGCGTGACCTCCTTCCTCAGGTTGACGATGCGGAACCAGTGGCAGAGGCGAGGGAAGTCCTCCAGCTCCGCACTGCGCTCCTCTAAGGCCACTTTGCACTTACAGGACAACTGGCGGCTGAAGTACTTCACCAACTTCCCCTGAGAGAAGAGAGAAGGAACCACAACGACCACGGGGTTTAAACATTTATATAGATTTCACTTTTAATAGTTGGATTTAGTTTCTGCAGAGTTCATCCTCTCTGCACAGAATCGAAGGCTGTTTGCAGAAAATGAATTCAGATCTAAAATGGGTTGAAATAAAAAATAGTCTTCTAATAACTGCTTGGTTTTGTCCATTATATCATAAAATGTTTTAGCATTTATCCCGATTGTGAACAACAAACTCCTCCTAAAAGCTTTTTTAATCCAGATTGTCTTTATTCAGATTAATTATTTTACCAAAATTATATCATCATTCCATCATTCAGTTGTTTTATATATGTTTTATAAAATGTTTACTTTCATTTTACCTCACTTTTATTTGTATTATTATAATGAGACTTTTGATTTACTCTCTATGTTGTTTCCAATGTCAGTGCAGCCCCTTGAATCTCCCCCTGTGTATAACCTGCTTTATAATTAAAACTACCTGACCTTGTGTATTGGACCTAAAGAATCAACCTGCTCTTTAATTCTGAAACTCAAAAATAAAAGATGAATAAATGTTAATATTTGATCCTAAACTAGTTTTTCCAAACATCTTTATAAACCCTGACGTCCAGAATCCAGCAGCAGCAGCAGTTTGTTCAAACTGGTTATTGCAAAGTCACTGAAATCCCAGTATACGAGCTGAAGAATCGATGCAGGGAACTTCTCCTCCACCTCAACCTCCACCACTGAGATCACTTAACGCCTGTTCGATCCACTGGGGGCGGCTCAGTGGTTAGTGGCTGAAAGCTGTGGTTACACTGGGAAACTGGCACAGGGTGTGTTCGCAGAGAGGAGCGGACACATGCATCAGCTTTTATATTTCTCGTCTTCTGATCAGACAAACACATGTGGAGAAAAGAAACCAGTAACTGACCATAGCTCTGAACTCACTGTCTTAACTTTGTACCTGATGTGATGCAACATTTAACTGTAATTCACATGTTCAAAGCGTGTTTGAACCACAAAGGTCACAGACGTGTCCTCAGATAACGTGGTGAGCGGCGACAGGAAGTAAAAAAAAAATGATATTTCAGGCTGAACCAAAGACATGAAGTGAAAGAGACGAGGACAGGAGACTTCAGCTTCTCATGTTAAGGTCCCACATGCAGGGCTGGGCTAGTGCTCGGGCCTGGGTCAGTACTCTGGCCTGGGTCAGTGCTCTGGCCTGGGTCTGTACTCTGGCCTGGGTAAGTACTCTGGCCAGTGTCTGTACTCTGGCCTGGGTAAGTACTCTGGCCAGTGTCTGTACTCTGGCCTGGGTTAGTGCTATGGCCAGGGTCAGTGCTCTGGCCTGGGTCTGTACTCTGGCCTGGGTCAGTGCTCTGACCTGGGTCTGTACTCTGGCCTGGGTCTGTACTCTGGCCTGGGTCAGTGCTCTGACCTGGGTCTGTACTCTGGCCAGGGTTAGTACTCTGGCCTTGGTCAGTGCTCTGGCCTGGGTCTGTACTCTGGCCTGGGTCAGTGCTCTGACCTGGGTCTGTACTCTGGCCTGGGTCTGTACTCTGGTCTGGGTCAGTGCTCTGGCCTGGGTCAGTACTCTGGCCTGGGTTAGTGCTCTGGCCTGGAGGGGCTGGGTTAGTGTTGGAGCCTAGAAAGGCAGAGTTGGTGCTGAGGCCTCACCTTTCCTTTTCCTCGACAGGAAATGACATCAGATCAAGCAGATGCACAAATCTATTATTCAACTTTAAGTATCGCCCTCTGGAGGTGAAGATAAGAACAAGTCAAGGGTTCAAGGTTCCCCCGGTCTCTACTATCTGTTAATGTATTCACATACATGTTAACTATATTTTTGTCTTCTTGCAGTTTATAGTGCTTTTCATTATATGACAAACAGTAAAATCCGTTTTATGTAGAAACTCTATTAAATACATCTTTATGTACTTGTTATTAAAGATTAAGATTAAGATACATTTATTTTGTGTCGCTAATTGAAGTTCCCCTCAGATGAGAAGGAGCTGTGACCCGTCACTGAACCTGTGCTGATACAAACCAGCTCAATCATCATTATGTAATTATTACCTATTTATCACCATGTACTATTTACAACAGCAACGTGTGTCTTTGTTTGTGTTATTTTGGAATTCATGTAACTTCCTTCTGTTCAAACATGAATGTTTCACCTTCACAAAACTACTGATCACACTATAAAACCAAAAATACATATTTACAGCAATAAACTCTTCATCATGTTCTGTACTTGTCTTATTGTCAGTAACTGCATTATGTAACAACTAGAATCTGTAAGTGAAAATCGTATATATATATATTTGTTTCTATCCAAATAATACACAGTTACTGCAGGATAATGTGTCTTATCTAATTCAGGGAAAATACAAAAAGGCATCAGGGATTAACAAACCCATAGAACTCAAGACAAATTCACAGCAAAACACAAACGTTTGAAATAAAAAAAAATTGAAAAAGTGTTCTTTGGGAAGTAACAACAAACAAATACATTTTCTACTTGAGCAAAATAAGCCAAACATACTGAAAGTATTCAAAGTACTTTCCAAGTGTAGATTATTCACTAAGGAAACAGTCAAATACATCATAAACTACTGTATATTCTGATTATTACTTAAGAATAGTCTCTCATATTAATAAAAACAAACAGCAGATGATGCAACTGTAAACACTTATATCCACATATTAATTATTAGTGTTCTAACAGAGTCTGTGCAGGGGGAACTTGCTCATGACGCGGAGGGGGCTAAGAAAATCATCATTTTCAGAGTTTCCCTATAAAAGCACATATCGCACGTTCGATATTGATCGTTTCAATCTGAATTGGGCCAAAGAATCTTCAACAAACCACTGGTGACCACTGGGAAATGACAAAAACGTCTTTCAGCACCGGACAGCTCCCACACAGCCACGATTCATATCACACACGACCAGTAGTACGATGAAAAGAGGTGAATTTAAATCTGTAGGAAAAAACAACTGAGCAATTTTAATTGTGTTTCAGGAAGAAAAATGTAAAATATTACTAAATCAGAAGTTAAATCAAGATTACAACAACAACTGTGCACACATGCTTTTAACATGCTGGTAAACTGGTTATCATACTGGTATATTTCATCAGCTGTGGTATGAGGGGACGCGGGTTGGGAAAGAGCAGCTCGAGTCAATCTCATGTGGTTTGAGGCCTTTATCGCCTTTATCGTTTCATTCGTACGACAGAGACAAAAGCAGAAAGGAAAACTTGTCGTGGAAACAACTTTGGAGTGTGAATAGTTAATTCATCGTTAAGCTGTGGTGAAAACCAGAAGGGACCGAACACACCGGGCTGTGGACCAGGTGTGCAAGCAGAAGCTGCCGGAGCTAACCGGCTAACAAGAGCACGACACAAGCTGGAGATGATCCATGATTCTACCACGTCTGTGACTGCAGCAGAGACAGAAGGTAAGAAACAGGAAAACATAAATATTACTAATGGAGGTGTTCATATGGTTTTTATAGAAGCTCGTGCAGACAAACTAAAACCGTTTTCAGATGTGACCTGCAGGTGAAATCTGGGGAATTGGCTCCGGAGTTTATCTGTAGTTTGCTTTTCACACATGCACAACACAGCAGGAGGTTTTCTGCACAGACGTGTTCACAACAGCAACAAATCCTCTCGTTATTCAGGTGAAGTGAAGTTTTAACTCCGCTGCAGAGATCACGTGATTTTCTTTACTCGCTGTTTACCCTTAGTTTTCTGGGTTTATAAGTCGTGTCTCCTCCTAACACCAGTTTTCTGATACCACCTCTACATTAAACTAGTGAACAGGCTTGTAGAAGCTTTAAAGTATATTTTTCTGATGAGGAAACCATAAAATGTTCCTGTTATAGACTCAGTAAAACCCTGGTTAACACCACAGAATGATGCATACTTCCTAAAATGATGGAGTGGTCCTTTAAGCAGATTGCTGAAGTGCAGCATATGGAGCTGGTCCCATTTGAGACATGAGCCAAACTGACCCCTTCACGAGTGCTACACGCACGGTTAATCCAGATAAACTGATGAACACTCAGTGAAACAGACTAGGACTTCTACACCAGCTTTTTCTAATCAGTTAAACTGGAGCTCTTCACTTTCCTGCATTAGAAACATGTCCAGCTCTATCAAACAAGCTTTAACCAAGAGCGTGATGGTCTATAGACAAAGGGCAGTGCAGCTTCTGAGTTTAACTTTGTACTTTAAAACTTCAAATCATTGGCTGCTAGCCAGCACGTATAGTATTCATATTAACTCTACTGAACTGTAACATACTCAAGTAATTCATAAGTCATGAAACATGAGAGAAAATGGTTTATATTTAAGAAGTAGCAGGTAAAAAGACATAAATAATTTGTGTAATGATAGGAGCTGGATCGACACTGAAAGTACTCAATACTACAATAATATTATAGTAGACATTAAAAAGGTACTTCAACGATTTAGTACTCACTGTCCAAAAAGCTGAGGATACTTTTAAAAAGAGGAATCTTCAAAATCAAAGCAGCAGACACTAAATGATCTTGTTAGAGCCTGATGACATCAGCAGGGTCATTTCTCAAACTAAACCTTTAATCACACAAACTAAACACACAACACACACAGATCAATATCTAATGATCGAAATATTTCTAATAGCAGATGTCATTCGGGTCTTTACGTAGGATATTAGAGTTTTATGTGTCAGGTGGATTGAAACTCTCGTTAGCTGCGATTGGCTGACGTCTACCTTAAAGCCACATTATCCTCTACAGCCCAATTCTTATCAAACATAACAAAATACTCTTCACAGCCTTTGATTTCCTGACTATGAGTAGAAAAATACATTAGTTCCACATCTAAAGCAACAAAGCTGAGGTCTGAATAAACACTGCAAAGCCTTCACCCGTTGTATATACTTGAATATAAAGGAAAAACAACACTTGCCATTATTTCTTTCAAATGAAATACATGACAGGGTTTTTGCACGTCAGGTTCCTGTGTGTGTGTGTGTCTGTGTGTGTCTGTGTGTGTGTGTGCAGGCCTGAAAACAACAGATCATTCACCATGTGCGTTGATCATTCCAGTGTCTCCCAGGGATACCAGCAACGATGCATAATCATATTAATGGAAACCAGCAGTGACACGACATCGAGGTAATGATATGGGCCGCTATTCTGGGAGAAGCTGTCGGCTAAAACAGGGTCAGAGCTCCGAGCCTCCAGCCGATTCTGTCTGAGGCCCAATCTGGGTCCTTTGAGTTAATAATAGAGCTGGAGAAAGGTCCGCGTCGTGGAGGAATCTCCCATCGACACGCCGCTCGATTCAGATCAGGACAGGTTAACGAGGGAGGCTCTGCGTACGGCTGACGTCATCGTGATCCTGATCAAAACCCCGGGTGGACCACTCATTTGTCGCCGAGGCAATAAGAGGACGGTCGCCCTGGAAGGCTCGGAGGGTTTTAACAAGATTAGACGGTTCTCAGGAGAATGGGAATTAACTGTGGAGAGCGTTTCTCTTTGTTCTCGCTTGTAAAACACGTTTCTTTTCACATCAGCATTTCTTTTCACATGTTAGTTTATAAACACAAACAGATAAACTGATATGAACGGTTCAGTCCATCCGAAACTTTTGCAGAAGCACAAGACATATTTCTATTTCTACAGCGGAGAGGAAGTGCAGCCCACAACAGAACATGACTTTCAAAATATCTCTGACCTGAATTCATGTTGGAATTGTCTGGTCTGGTGGACAAAACTTAAAAAATAACGTTGCCAATAATCAATTATCATATTTTAAGCACTGTAAACTGTTGCATATACAGTACAACTATAAGCTTATTGAAGATAATTTTGAAAGTTGGTACAGAATGGTCAAACGTAGAGATACAACTATTTGTTTTGTACATTTCTCCCTGTTATGGCTTCATTAAGAGCTTCAGGTCGTTTTCAATAATATTAAGAAATCAGATTTCTATGCATTTATAAAGAGTAAAAGTGACCATCTACCGAATGAACATGAGCTGGGCCTTAATTAGTCCTGGAACCTCACTATTCTGAAAAATGGCAAATCTGTACGGTGGCCCAGAGAGCTCAACACACTGCGAAGTTAAGAAAACATCTTTATCAATTTTGACGGACACATGCTCTGTAAATAAGTTACAACACAAGCAAATACAGAAACACGAGTAGCAGACCTCCATAACTTCATAAAGCATTGAACTACAGTTAGGTGCATCCCTCTTTTTGGTCCCCTGGAAACTTCCATTGTTGTTTTGGGCTATTTGCAGGTGTTTTTTCTGCTTGCATGTGTTTTCTTAATTAGCATTGTGTTGAGCTCTCCCAGCCTCTGTTCATCTGGACAACAGGGGGAACTAGAGATCTGAACTTTGACCCTGATTTGAAATCATAGTAATCAATACTCTTATATTTATCATGACTGATATATAAAATGAACTGTGTCTGCAACATGCATCTGTTTTTTAAGAGAAACCAGCTGTTGTGTGCAACCGAGCACCAAACAACAGCAAAGGGACGAGTCCATTGATGTAATGAAAAGCTGAATCTAAATCAACTCACTCGGACTTACAGTATATTCACCAACAGCCCAGTGTCGACTAGAGTCTGATCACTATTTTGAGGAGATGTGGTTAAAAATATATCAAATGAACCTAATGAAACTTGAACTAACACTTATTTTAACCAGATATGGTTGATATGCTTTGCTGTGTCATAAATGTTGTTTAAAACCTTCAAGTTTCATACATATGGATTCATTAAACAAAAACTGTAAATCAATGGAAACTCAAGTATTTGCACTTTGTAAAGTACTGCAGTATTTATACACACTACTTCTCTACTGTTCATGTACAACAACAACCACAATATCCCTTAAGCATCCTATTCCCTGCATTCAATTCAACAGGTAGAAACACATATCTTCTTCTCTCTGATGGGAAACATCTTCTCTCTTGCATCACTGCCCTCTGCAGTCTGGAAGAATGTGTGCCACATCACGTCTCATGCTCAGAACATCATTCTATAATAGTGACGATAGTTTAAAACAATGCAAAGCTACTTAAACAAATAGGCAAACACCAGGGCTGCACATGTACCACTTGTCATATTTACATCACTTTTAAAAGGATGATAACTTCCTGGAACTTCGAATGTGGCACATCAATACAAATCTGCCCTTTGGAACCGTGGCACAAGTGACGTGATCGTTTCCTTTTAACAGTTTACACTCCTGTGTTCTCCGAAAGGAAAGTCAGGGTGTCAGCCTTCATGCAGCCAGAATAAAAGTTACAACAGCCTCCTTCCTCCTGCCCTCCTGTAACCTCAGTCCCCCTGCCACAGAGCACAGGAGCTTTGGTACAGATCTGCAAATCCTGATTATTAATCAAATAATGTATTTTTATTTCAAGAAAAGCTGAGGGGCCCATTCGAAAAAAGCTCAAACTGAAGAATATCCCTGTAATTCTTCCAACATATGATCCAGAGCTTATTAAAATGCATTAAATTCGCATGATTTCAGCAGATTGGTTAATTGGCTGTCTCCTCTTCCTGTCCCCTGTCGGTGTAACACCTCCTCTGAGACGCTCAGACACGTCACCGGGTGTATTACTATATGTTTATATCTTATATAATTCTGTATCCTCATATTCCTGTCGGGGGTGGTGGGATTAGGGTGACTTCTCTCCCTGTGCTGTGTTTCTATGTAATATATCACAGTGATATTCCCGCTGGGGCTTCAAAGTGTGCACACAGACACTCAGCGGTGAGTTTATTGCGACCTTATCGCACTTAACGCTGTTTGTTTTTATCTCCATGGGGTCATCACCGAAACACTGGGACGGGCCCTCTGGGTCCCCGGTGCTCGCTGGCTGAGTTTCCAGAAACCTTATCGCACTTTATGGCGTTTTATTCAGCGTATTAGTCCCTTCACAGCCTCATATAGAGAGAGGGGGGGGGGGGCTGCAGGTTGGAGGGGCCACAGTCAAACACAACATCATACTTGGATGCGATGGACATTACGTAACGTAACATATTTTTTTTTAGAGAAGACACCCGCCGGCCAATTACGCGGATAATGACATTTGGTTCCCAATCTCAGTAATCTGCTCGCCCTTGCGTAACGGCGGCGCGGCCTGGATGCGCCGCTCGGACGGTTGCGCAGGCTGCTGGTGGATTGTAAACACGGGCAGCAGCAGCAGCAGCAGCAGCGGTGGCAGCAGCAGCAGCAGCAGCAGCAGCAGCAGCCTACAGGCCTCACATATTATTCTGATGGAGAAGAGCCACCTTCTCTCGCCGCCTGCTGCAGAATGCGCAAGTCTACACCAGCCCCACTGCAGCCCCGTGGATGCAGCCTCCTCCTGATTTATTGCACTGCACTGAGCAGATAGATTTGCACCGGCGTCAATCTGTGCGTATTTACGCAGAAAAAGACGAGCAAGGCACAGGAGGGGGAAGAGAAAAAAAACATGCACAGTGGCCTAGAAATAAATAAGAGACGGTGACAGCCCCTGTATCGATTCACATTGAAGATGCACAGATTCAGCCATCACCACCCGTGCTTACCTCCAGCGTGCGTATCTCCTTCTGTGTCAAGTCGTTGGATGTGGCACATTTGGTCCGTAAACCCTCCAAACTGGAAATGCTTATGTCTATCATGTTCTGCACCAACTCGCACTGCTGCAAGGCTTTCTGCAAACTCAGATGCTGCTCCTCGCTTTTTGTCATCTCCTCGTTCATAGTTTGGGTCGAGCAGTGGTCGTTATATCCCCCCCACACTTTTTTTTTTTACCTCCTTCTGCACTTCAAATAATAACGGAACAGAAAGAAAAATATCAAATATAGAAATAAGAGAACAGAACGGGAATTCAGGAGAGAGACGTGGAGGAGCCCACGGAGCAGAGCGACCTGCAGAACGCCATGAAACGAGATGTTGTGGGTTTACAGACGAGCTTTGAGCCGTGAGAGACTCGACTCCATTGCAACAACAGTCCTCGTAGTTCCTGCTGTTTCATCCAGGTGCCTCTGCCTCCTACACCGAGCGCAAGGTGGGGAAGATGCGGAGCGGGTTCGCCAGAGCATCCATCGGGTTCCCCCTGCGAATGGACGTTAGAAACAAGGATGGCGGTAATAATAATAATAATAATAATTAAAAAATAAAAATAGAAAAAAGCTGATCAGCGCATCATCAGCGGACGTGAAGAGCCCGGTGGGTTTCACTGGTGCTGATGAGAGGACTGGATGCAGGTCCCTGTCTCCCGTGGCAGCAGCAGCATCCCGGTTCGCTCCCACCACACCGACATGTTTCCTGTCAATCAAACCCACAGCAACAGCATCGCAGGCAGCCGAGAGGAGGAGATCTCGCGAGATTAGGGCGGTGGGATCCTCCAGTCTGCAGGCCTGCACCAGGTCCACGCTCATCTCGCTCACTGGCTCAGGAGGGATGGTGGTAGACGTGTGGATGATTGTTATAATGCACATGCAGCTGTATGTGCACACTGACACATGTGCACGGACACACACACACACACACACACACACACACATGACACCTGCAGATCCACGCACTGATTTCATCTTTTTAACTTAGTTGACAAATAATTTCTCATAACATTTTGAACTTATCTGCATGAACTAATTTTTCTGTGCTCTGCAAAATCTTGGTCTCAATCTCACGGCTCAAATAAAATAAAGGTTACTTTTTCAAATTACAATAAAAAATGGAGAATGGCATGATTAAAAAAAGTGAAAGTTAAATAAATCCAATATGTGATTGGTATGTGATATAGAATTACTGGATTGCCGGGGTCAGGATCCTTTGAAGGTGCCCTGGAGATAAATCTCAACAATCACAAGAGGATTAAAGAGGTAAGACAGAAAAGTGTATGTTTCAGATACACAAAATTATGTTTTTATTATTAGAATTGTGTTTTTTCTTATGCAATACAGATATTTTGCTATAATTAAAGGCGCTGCAGAGGAGAAATCCAAAGTCTTTGGTTGAACTGTTCACTACTCACATCTCTTACCTGAGCTGAACCATCAGGATGCTGCTTTACTTTGAAGGGGTCACACGTTGAAGAGGATGGGAACTGCACTTGTAAACTATTGGTTTCGGGTCAAAATACAAAATATATGCATGTAGGCTACACTGCACCCTTGACACAACATGTACATATATGATTGTTCACATAAGTTTGTGTAATATATACAAGAATCAGACACTGGACACAGTTGTTGAATGGTTACACAACAGGTCAAAGCAAATAGTCCATTATCTGAATCCCTTTTTATAAAGGAGGGGATTTGGATGTGCCAAGACAAGACCTCAGGCTCCAAGTGATCGTGACAGTGATTAAATTATCTTATCATCATGATAACGCACACTAAAAGTATTGCATGAGTCTAAATTGTTAAATATGACTGGCTGGTGTGAAGGAACTGACCTGGACACATCAGTGTTTGACTCTGAAAGCTGCAAACATCAGGTCGAAACCTATATCTATATATATAATCTATATATACAGTCTATGGTCGAAACCCAAAAGACAGATCCTTAGTTGAATCGTTTATATATTTTCTTTTGTATGAATTACATTTGAACATGTTTATATATCTTATAAACCTTTTTTTATTATTAACATGATTTTTATCTGTAATATATATTGTATGTAAAGCACTTTCAGCTGCATTTATTGTATGAAAGGGGCTAAACAAATTAAAAGTGTACCATTATTATTGTTGCTGTTATTATAATTAACATAAATAATTTTATATAAATTAGGATTGTTTCAGCACTGGCCCCAGGAATGTTTTTACACAGTGAAAATAAACAAATAAAATATTTAAAGTTTTCATTTTGGACATTTTACGTCTTTAACCACAGTCCCCGCCCATCGCAGCAGACGGAGCGATCCCATTGGCTATACGGCGTGACGCGGGACGCACAGTTTGTTGTGCAGCGCGCGAAACACAGGAGCGGAAACAAGAGTCCGAAAGAGTAAAAGCACGAATCAAACTCACGTGGATCTGAATTTCACAGAGAACTGGACCCATGGCTGAAACCAGTAAAGCACCGGAACGGTCCAGGAACCTGCCCTGGTGAGTGCACAGCTGTTTACAGCCGGTTAGCATTAGCTAGCTAACCAGTAGCCTGTGTGTTTGGATGAGTTAGCAGGAAGCAGCGTGTCGATCTGTGTCCTGAGAAGTAAACAGAACTATTTTCAAGCTTTTAACGGGAGACGTCAGATTCTCCTCGTGTTTGTGTGGATGAATAAAACTGATCTGCGGCCAGTGTGAAGCGGTGTGAAGGATAATAGGTGCAGCTAGCATTGCTGTGCTGCTGCACCTGCTGTGAGTTTTAAACTTGTACATTTTAGTTGATTGTATTTGTGTGTTGTGCAAACACGTGTGTGCCGAATTGTGGAATGACACCAACACAACGTGAAGTCGTGAGTGTTACTTACGTTTATCTCATATTTACCCAAACACATCATTACGATGTTATAAAGTGGAGCAATTTAAACGAGGTCTGGTCTGACGTGATACTAGTCAGAGATTAACGTTGCTAATCCGTTTGATTTAAACCAGTATAAAGTACTGAGCTCGTAAAAAATACTGCAAATGTCATTTAGCAATAGCAAGTATTTATAATATATGTGTATTAACAATGTGTTTCTGCTTCCAGGGTCGAGAAGTACAGACCTCAGAAACTCGATGATCTGATCTCACACAAAGATATTCTGAGCACCAGTAAGTGTGTGGGCCACCTCATTAAATATGTTAACCTCATTAAGTGAAGAATAACATGGTTTATGAGTCAACATCTAACTTATATTTGTTTTAGTTTTGTCACATTTAATCTGTAAAGAACCCAAATTGTACTTAAATCCAGAAGTTATATACATATGCTTTAATATGAATAACTTCTGTCTGTCATTGACTCATGTCTTTGTGTAAATAAGTGTAATTGTAAGTGACATTATAAAATAATAACTAAGGCCTCAGATTTCCTACTTTTCCTCATGTTTTTAATCAGTAATATGATTTAAACGAACCATGTCTTCTACTGTTGTACTGTTATTCTTTTCAAACCCCTGTTTCCTCTCCACAGTCCAGAGGTTTATCAGCGAGGAGAAGCTCCCCCACCTCCTGTTCTACGGTCCTCCTGGAACCGGGAAGACCTCCACCATCCTGGCCTGTGCCCGGCAGCTGTACAAGGACAAAGAGTTCAACTCCATGGTGTTGGAGGTAAGTTAGTGGTTTTTATTCACTCTGGTGTGACGGCTTCTCCCCGATTTGATGTTTATCTCTGATTTGTTTTGTAGTTAAACGCATCTGATGACCGAGGTATTGATGTCGTACGAGGACCCGTCCTGAGCTTCGCCAGCACGCGCACCATCTTCAAGTAAGACTGGAGTTTCTCTCTATCTGCAACCCACACCCACAAGAGGAGGTATTCAAACTGCCGTTGTGTCCGTCCCCCTTGTCCCCCAGGAAGGGCTTCAAGTTGGTGATACTGGACGAGGCCGATGCCATGACCCAGGATGCCCAGAATGCATTGCGACGAGGTGAGCCATCTGTTCGGCCGAGCGTCGCCCACTGTGAGCCGCACGGCTCAATGAGCAGCCGGACAATTTGGCTGCTGGTGAATTACAGACTGGTTCCACCCTGATATTCATTTATAAAATCCCTATGTGAAGATCTGTGGATTTAGTTCGAACTGGAACTTTAACTCTTGAACAAAGACTCTGTTCATGGCCAGTTTGCAGCTTTAGCTTCTTTCTGACTTGTGCTTTCTCCTCTCTCTCTCTCTCTCTCTCTCTCTCTCTCTCTCTCTCTCTCTCTCTCTCTCAGTGATTGAGAAGTTCACAGAAAACACTCGCTTCTGTCTCATCTGCAACTACCTGTCCAAAATCATCCCGGCTCTCCAGTCTCGCTGCACCAGGTTTCGCTTCGGCCCGCTGTCCCCAGATCAGATGGTTCCCCGACTGGAGTATGTGGTCCAGCAGGAGAGGTGTGTGTTGTGTAGGTTGTGTAGTAGAAACATGTTTTTCTTTTGACTGTCTGCAAACTAGTTTGTCACACAGAGGGGTCTGAATTTAGAGGATGTAGATCAGTAATAGAAGAGTGACATTATTTGTTTATGGCATTTATACAAAGATTTCACAATTAGCGATATATTACAGTGCATATATATATGTTTAAATATTGCCAAATATCAAACAATTGTGTTTCAAATATCTACAAATATAAACATTACAGTACTTATTCAATGCTAACACAAAGATTGCTTCTTCTTTGTGTCAGTATTGACGTCACTCCAGATGGAATGAAAGCCATCGTGACTTTATCATCCGGTGACATGAGGAGATCTCTGAACATCCTGCAGGTACGACATCACGATCCTTCTGCTTAACAAAACGTTCCATGTCGGTTGAAGACATCAGTGTTGGGGGGGGTTAACCAGTGTGACTCTGTGGTTCCAGAGCACCAGTATGGCATATGGGAAGGTCACAGAGGACACAGTGTACACCTGCACAGGTCACCCCCTCCGCTCAGACATCGCCAACATCCTCGACTGGTCCCTCAACAAGGACTTCACCACATCGTACAAACGTATCCTTGTCTTCCAGGCTCATGCACTCAGCAGAACAATAATCAATCTGTGACATGCAACCCAGGGTTTTTATCTTATTCTGTACAATTCAGAAAAGACCAAACATCCTAAAGAAGCTGTTTATTCAGTGAGTTTCTTTCTGGCAACCGATTAAACTCACTGACAGCGTCATAGAGTTGACGCTACTAAATCTGTTTGACACTCAAATGGAAGAAAAGTGAAGAAAGAAATTTAGAATTAAACTGAATTAACCAGATCCTCTTGAAAGTCCTTAACGTCGTCCTCTCAGAAATCCTGCAGCTGAAGACTTTGAAGGGTTTGGCTCTGCAGGACATCCTCACTGAGGTTCACCTGCTCGTCCACAGAGGTGAGGCTCCTGCTAACAGACTCGTCTTCACACAAAAATTCAATCATTAATCAAATGGAAATGAAGATTTTAGGCTTAAAATATGAAAATTATGTGTTTTTATATTATTTAAAGAATCCCTTAAATGCAAACACATAAACGCTGTTGTACAAGTTTATTCATTTTTTCTTTATTTCTCATTTTAAGTGGACTTTCCTCCCCACATCCGGATCGGTCTGCTCATCAAGTTGGCCGACATAGAGTAAGTGAGATGTAAACGAACATGAACTGGACTGAAAGCCACCAGGTCAGATTCTCCCTGTTTCTGACCCTGTTGTCGTCTCCTCAGACACAGACTCGCCTCGGGAACCGATGAGAAGATCCAGCTGAGCTCCATGGTGGCAGCTTTCCAGGCGGTGAGAGACCTGGTGGTCAGCGAAGCCTCTTAGATCCAGGAACCGTCTCCTCAACGTAAACCAGAGTCACTTGAAGAGGAGGAAATAATGATTCATGAGTGGCCACAGCTACTCCTGTTTGTACCACAGTGAAGAGCAACTGGACCACACTGCCTTCATCTAGAACTCGGAGATAGAGAAACTTTCAAAAGAGATGTTGGTCTCTTGTTTCCTTCTTTTCTATCCTCTTCTTTTTCAATGTTACTAAAACCTTTTAAACAGTTTGAACAATTTCCTGCAAGTTGCTTTCTGGAAGGATGTACAGCGTCCTCTCGATTGGTTGGAAAGAAGAGAGCAACCTTTTCTCAGCTCTTCAATCTGCCACCTCTGGTCAAACTGGTGTGAAACCACCACTTTGTTTGTTTTTGGAAGGAACCAGATGTCTTCACGTGTCCACTGCTCAGCACTTCTCCATCTGAGTCACTCCCATGCAAGAGGAAATGGAAAACAGTCCCGAGGCACTTCCCTCTCTTCTGTGGGCACTTAGTTAAAATATGGACTCTTCATTATCAGTGTCTGATAAATTCCCCGTCTGTCTGTAAAAATAAAAGCTCTGAGACACGTAAATGTTTAAGTCTGTTTAATAAAATTATTTCCTATATATTCCGGTTTCTATTTTTTACATTAACAACAAACATGTGCAGGTACAGTCGCAGGTCGTGTGTTGTTCCCTTATGATAAACACAGGAATTAGATATGTACACAATAAATTAACAGTATAAAAGTGTGATATTCAAGTCATATATAAGCATATGAAAATTGAGTTAATACATCGTTTTACAGTAGTAGTGCAATAAATTAAATCCTTAGTGCAGTACATGTTGACGTTAAGAGCTGCTTCCTGCTCCGAGCTGTGGAAGCATCGTTTAATCAATCTGCAAACAAAGGCATTTTAGTAGTGGTCAGTGGATAAGAATCACTTAGTTGCATTGTTTGGTTATTTTTTAATGTTCGTGTTCAGCCTCTCCACTCCTCCTCCTCTTCCTCGGAGGAGCTCCGGGTCCTGAGGCGCTCGGGGATGTTCCTGTACGTGAGGTACTGCAGGATCCTCTTGGGGAGGGGCAGCGGCTCCAGCTGGTGCGTGGACACCGAATGGCGCAGGATGGATCGGCACAGGTGGCACAGGCTGGGCACCGTCCTGGGCGCCTTCCAGAACCTCACGTGGCCGTCTCTGGTTCTGCCGGAGGGGGAGGGGGGGGGGGGGGGGAAACATGAGAACCAGCTCGAGAACGATGTTGATTAAGTTCACTATGAAAATGTGCAGGTTCAAAATTGAATTGTTTGCACGTGAGATGTGGAACACGAGTTGTTATTTTGGTCAAAGTTGTGAAAGCAACATTTGAAGGAGTTTATGTTTGTTTATAATAAAAGATTACACAAAAACAACTGAACGTGTTTCCACAAAACTGTGTGGAAGGATCTGGGATCAGTCAGGGAACAAACCATTTACGTTTTGGTATCAGGGGAAGATCCAGGATTATTTTCAAATTACAAGATAGGAAGTTTTCAACATTTACCTTGATGTCTCACAGAGTAATTCTATATCTTGATGAAAAACTCAGACGTGTTTAAAGGATTGTTATTTATGAAAGTGTTCAGATCAAAGTAAAAAAATCAGGATCTAGAGAATTTGAGGCCTAGTAACCACCACACAGTACCAGGACCAGGTACCATTAGGTTTAAAGGATTGTTCTTATAAACACTTACGCTGTTTTTCATTCTATTTTAAATTACGAGTAGCAGCAGCATTTAGTTGTTTTGCATTGTGGGTAACACATTCCCTATTAATGTTATTAGGCAAGCAGCTGTTTTTAAGTTTGTCTATGTTGAGTCTTTCAGGAATAATCGTTTTTTAAAGTGTTTGGTTTGCTCAGTTTAAGCAGCAGGAGTTTCTAAAGTTCCTGCTGCCACAGATGAAATTAATTCATGTGAAAAATGTGTTCCCACCACAGACACACTTATAAAAGACGGAATGTGATGAAGTTGAAGGATTGGAAAGAAGTTTGTTTATAAATTGGGGTGATGACACAGAAGTGGAATCTGCCACAGGAGAAATTGTGATTGTTTTCCATCTACTGCTGAAATTCAGACTGAACCCGACAACTGTCTTGATGTTTATGAGGTTGATTTATTTACCCTGTGGCGACCACGCCCCCTTGTGGATGGTAGTCGCAGCAGAGTCCGTTGGAGTCTCTGTCGGCTTTGGTCTGCATCACCATCCCTTTGTTTCCCGGCTCCCAGATCAGAAGAGCTCTGCAAACACACACACACACACACACGTGTCTGGAATCAGTTCCTGCAAAGTGCGTTGACGTTCACACGACGCTGTGATCCACCTGCTCACCTGCAGTCGGTCACGATGGACAAGTGCAAACCGTTGGGAGAGAATTGTATCGCTGAGATCTGGTTCTGCCCGTAATCGTCAAAGTAGTCACTGTGGAGGAGAGAAAAGTTTCTTTAGGGACGATGACAATAAAGACCTTGTGCTCAAGAGAACCTTCATGTTCATGTCTCGAACGTGAACTGTTGGGAGAAGAGGAGACTGGAGTGTAGACTCACACCAGAGTGGCCAGTTTCTCTGCGGTGTACGGGTCCCACAGGTCGATCCACCAGCTGGAGCCGCTGAAGGCCGCGGTGGCGAGCAGCGCCCCATCAGGAGAGAAGTCACAGGAAGACAGGAGGTACAAGGTCTTCCTGTTCCCGCCGGTCAGGTTCCTGATGAACGTGTACGAGCGTAAACTCCACAGACACACCATCTGATGGGGGGGGGGGGGGGGGCAGAGGTTACTTTGCTGTGAGGATCATTATTTTCTCATCCTGGCCTTCAAACAGTGACCAGCTGCATTGATAAACAATCTATTGATTTGATTTAAGGATTTACAGCCACACAGCCACACAGTTTAAAGTGATTGGGATCTTAAAGTCTGGCTCTGCTCAGTGAAACGTCGTCTGCTTCTCTTTCTGGTCTGGAGAAGCTTCCTGCTGCTTTAAATGTCTCAGAATGAAACTGAAGCGTCTCATGTTTCTGTTCGTCTCACAGAAACTCAACACGGGACGAGGATGAAGAGAAGCAGATCGCTGCATCATGGAGCGAGAGATTCATATCACAAATCAAATGTCTGAAAAGCTTCATGTAACTCGGTCAGGACGTTCAGTTACATCAGAGCTTGATACAAAACACAACACATAACTAAATGTTAGAGCCGATAAAATCTTCCACAATTATTCACTATCAAAGGAAACGTTTCCTCTCATGATCACATGAAACAGACTCGTGATCAGAAGCTGAAATTCACTGTGAGGATTCACACAAGTAACAGATGAGAGGAAAAGAGAGGAAGGGATCAAAAACAACACACTCTGCCTTTAGTTCACATATTAAACACAAGCGTACGGCACAAAATCAATTTTTTAAGTTTTAAACAAGATAATTAACAAAGAATCTTTCTGTCTGAACAATCCCAAAGTGCTGAGCTGCCTGCACAAAGCCAACTAACTAATAACAATGTAATCTATTACTCAAAGACTCCACCTCAAACCAAAGGATCAAACTACACAGGCACTGGATGCAGGATTGAAATTTTGATTATGTTTTATCCTTTTAGACAAGCTTTTAAAATGGAAAATGTGATTCAATTAAAAATGTTGACACAAAAAACTGAAAGTAAAAATATTTCTGAAATCTGAAATCGACACAGAATAAAGATTAAAACGGGGAAATGAGGATTGAAGAATAATATAGTATGAAATATAACTGTATATATTTAAATCATGTGTCTTATCGTTGCTTCTGATGCACGTGTGTCTCTTTACTGTGCATGTTTTCATAACTTCTCTGTCACTCACTCGGTCGAACCTGCCGACGGAGGCGATCATGCTGCAGTCCGGGGACACGCAGCAGCAGCTGATCCAGTCCTTGTGGCCCGACAGCACCTGCACCTTCTTACCTGCAACACACGGCACATTCATCAATGTTTAAACACTTCAACGGGAACATTTGTTTGCTCTCGCCTCTTTGTTCAAACAGAGGGTTTTTACTCCGGCTGCACTGAGTGGTGATTAGAACACGGACGAGGTGATGAACACACAGAGAGAAACACGATTTACAAACTCTCCTGTTTGCTCGTAAAAAACAGACCAGAGCAGATATCAATACAGTCTGTGTCTATTCCCATTTTATTTACGTTTATTGTTTTATTATGTGAGGAATTTAGTTATATATATATAAATAATCAATTTTATAATTATTATTATACATTTACTAATTATTAATTCAGTGATACTTCAAACTAAGGTACATGATCTGATCTGGATGAACAGACACGTTTATTTCCTGAGGTTTGATTCATGTCTTGAACATATATTTCGGGTCTTGTTATCATAAATGTCAGTGTTAGTCATTAAATGAATCTTTACTTAGTTGTAAACACTTATGTGTTTAGATAACGAGGTTAATCAAACACTCCTGATAGAAATGGAGGAATTGTTTTGTGAAGTGTTGATGTTGTAGGTTTTTCATCCTGAAGGACTGAAAAACTGCTTGTTTAAGAAATAAAATTCTCTCAATTCTTGTTAAATTATGATAATTTTTACCCCAAATGTCAGATATTATTTATTTATTTTTATTTGATGGAACTTCAGTGAGTGTCAGTGACTTAAATCTGGTGGTTAAGCAGCAGAAAGAAGCCTCTTTGATCTTTTTTGAAAAAAAAGTGAAGATCAAAAGAGAAAAAGAAAAAGATCAAAGCAGAAGCCGACAGGAAAAATACAAATATCATCATTTTCTACATCATTTTCTAAGTAACAAATAAGGAAAAAAAAAAATCCGAACAAAGACAAAAAGGATCGAGCCAGCCAGGAGTCGAACCTAGAATCTTCTGATCCGTAGTCAGACGCGTTGTCCATTGCGCCACTGGCCCGAGGACGAGGCACTACCGTGACCAGACATTTTTTAAAGCGCGCGGCGATAACAACACGTTTTATTAACTGTCGCTATAAAAACTAAACATGTACAAGGTGTCGCTTATTTAATTTATACATAGTGACGATGACTTTAAGAAAATAAAGATCGATCTAATCTTAAATCATCCGATTTCTTTGGAGAAGCTGAAACTCACGTCTTTCGAATGGCCGATTTTTTACGAATGTCTTTGAACTCACCACCAAGGAGTGTTTCTCAATACAAAAACAACAAAACAATTAAAATGTTGCTAAAAAGTGAAGTTTGGAAGTTTTCCTGCATATTATTGGACCTTATTGAAACACTGGCTGCAGCAGAGAGCGGAATTAAATATAGACACACGATAAGTTTGAGGAAATGCTCGACTCAGGAATGGAAAGAATGAAGTCAATGAGCTCAAACGTGCAAATGAACAAAGTCAACATGAAAACAACACCCGGTATAAAAACAGATGATATCTCAGGATGTAAATTAGATAAACAGAATCTGCCTGGAATGTAAACAACATTGACCACATGAGGAAAAGTGTGTTTGCATTGGGAAACAATGGAGTCTTTAATTGTTTGTGAAAATCACTCGAACAATAAGCATTTTTTCACAACATCTTAAGGACAAAAAAGGTTTAAAAAAAGTGATAAATGTGCACAAGTGGGACGTTACAAAGCTTTTGAGCTGTTTGTTGTATTTTAAAGAAACAGTTGAAATCAATATAACACAATGATAAGTTTAGGGAAGCGGTCGAAACAGGAATGGAAAGAATAAGTAGTTAATTTAGTCTCTTAGATAAAATGAAGATCAAACAAAATATGCACCATTACAAACAGACGATATCTCAGGATGTAAAACAAACAGAACAGAATCCGCCTGAAATGTAAACAGCAGCTATTCCCTTTAACTACATCAGAAGGAGTTGTGTTTGCATTGTGAAACAGTGGAGTCCTATCAGCTCGGATTGTTTGTGAACGCCACTGGAAATTATGTTATCAAAGCCTTGCTCTGGAAAAAAGACACGAGTCTCTCTGGGACTTTGTCTCTGGAGAAGCGTTGTGTCTGGACTTGTCATCGCTTGCTACTAAACACAAACAGCACCTACCTTTCTTAGCCAGGTCCCAAATCCTCAAGGTTTTGTCCCGGGAGGACGACACCAGCGTGAGCGTCCCGTTCTGAGGGAAGACCAGGTCCCTCACGACTCCTTCATGGCCGTGGAGGTCAAACACAGCATCTCCTGAACGAGCAGGTATCAGAGGAAGTCGTTTACAACCCGAGCAGAGCACAGACCACGTCCCCGCCAGCAGAACTACAGTCCTCACCCGTTAGGACATTCCAGATCTTGATGACCCCGTTCTCCAGGCCCGTGGCCAGGAGCAGGCTGTTGTTCCCTTTGGACGACGTGTTCCCCGGCCGTGCAGCAGCAGTGCCGGATCTCGGGGGCCTGGGCCCGAAGGCGAGGCCCCACACCGGGTGATCACAGCTGAAGCTCTTGTCTCCTCGGTCGGTTTCTCCGCCCTGATCGTCTCTGTGACAGAAAAGGAACATTTAACACGCAGATGCTATAAATAATTCAATGATCCGGCCTTGATGTGTCGCAGATTTAACGACTAGGAAAATCTGAATAAAACCGGCTTGATATGAGTCACTGAATGTTGCCTCGGTTGCCTCCTTCATTATTATCATGCACTGGTATGTAAACACGCAGGGAGACGATCACACTGAGAAATGAATCCATATTAAGAAATGTCCAGGAGCCATGAAAACCAGGCTTTAAATGCACATTGTGATAAATTATATATGAGGATAAATGAGACCCTGAAAAAAAGTCAAAATTCAGTCAAGAAATTGAAAGAAAACTCTTGTTTCTACTTCTTTACTCAAGTTACTGTTTTTATATGAATTCTTGTATTCTAGCTTCTATTGAGCAATGACATTTTGCTCCAGTTTCCTAAAAAACTATTTCTTAATCTCTTTTAATGTCACAATCAAGTTAAACAGAACAGCTACATGTGATGTTTACATCAAAGGCACAAGAGGACGACTTAATAAGTAAAACATATGAAAACAATAAGACAATAAATGGAAGATTTGATTTTATTCTCAGCTAAACACGACAATATTTACTTTACTTTTATCTCGATTCATATTTGTATTTATTCATGTATTTCATTCTGTATTTTCAACCATTTGTTTTCTGTTGAACTCTCATCAATACGTTTACTATCATTGCATTTTCCTTGTTGCATCATTTCATACACATGATGAAGAACAGGCAGATTCATTAATGATTAAAAACTTGTTGTTGTGCGCAGCCCTGATTATCTCCTCCAGCTTATCAGGCTCACGGACACCTGAACGCACCGTGTGGATTTAAGTACCGCCGGGTAAACCTACTCGGAGTCGAGGGGCCAGGCGACCACCCACACGATGCCGTGACCCATGGACCAGGCGAACCAGGCTCCGTCCGGGGAGAAGTCCACGCTCCAGGTCTCGCACCCGGCGCGGCCAAGCAGGGACGGGGGCCGCCGGGTCTTGAGCTCCAGGAGGAGAGCCGGGTCCGAGGCTGCACAGGAGGGAGGACAAGGGGGGAAGCAGAGTGAAGTGAACCCGGCTGACAGGTCCATCCCTCCCCGACACTGACCTCCACCATCCCCGTGTGATCCCGCTCCCCACCCCCGGGGACAGCAGCGCCCCTCCGGCGGGTGAACGCTCCCCCTGCGACCCGCTGCCCGGCTACGGAGGGACGCGATGACAACAACCATTATTCATTAATCCACTTACATGTCCCGAGCGGCTCCGCGTTGTTTTCCGTGGAGCACATCGTTGTGTGTTTTATTCCCTTTCCTCACATTCTCCGCGGTGTCGCCCGCTTCTTGAATCCGTCCTCCGGGTACGTTGGAGCCCCGGCGTCCATGCAAACGAAGCCCGGGCACGGTGCTTGTGTGCGGGCGGAGCGGTCCGGGATGTCCGCGGTGTCTGAGCGCTCGATGTTCCGCTGGGTTCCCTGACGCCTCCGTCACTTTCCACCATTGGACTGTTTCACAACGTGATCCCGTTCCGGTGTCATTACGTAACTGCACTGATCCCAGACCACTCCCCCCCCCACACACCCCCTCTATTTTATTATAGGAATCCATCTGGTTCCTCTGATAAACAACACTGGTCCTCATTCATCAGAAAAATGACTTTTTATATTTAATTATCTTTATTATGGCAGAGATCCTGAGATAAAGTGTCAAAAAATGTGAATAACAGGGTGAGAGTGTCTTAAATCTATATTTTTTAATTCCTTACAACAACAAATCTCAACTTTCTGGCTATAAAAAACAATATTAAGTGTAAAAATATGTGAATCAGAGGGAAAATGTCTTAAATATGTATGTTTCCTTTATTTATCACATTCTATTTCAACTTTCTGACTTAAAAGACGGATAGAAAAAAGGTTTAAAATGTGTGAACCTGTGAGAACAAGGTGTTAAATTAATAATTTATATTATTTATGACATTATGTCTTAAGAGTTCTGTCGACCGAAGCTAACGTCAGACATGTTCTCAGGCTGAGATTAACTATTTAACAGAATTTCTCGAACCATTAACAAAAGGCAGTGCTTGTTAAAAAACAACCAAAACCTACAAGAGGCCAAAACAGTCGCCTTAAGAAACCACTTTTAAATAAAATTACAATTTACTTGATTAAGTAAATGACGGTGAAGTAAAGTAAAAATAAAACAATTAGTAAAGAAATCCATGGTAATGTTTTATTTAACTTGTAGAGTGGCATCATTTGAAGAAGCTGAAATACTCTTGATTCTCTCGATTTCTCATGTTACACAAGATAAGGGACAAACTGCCTCAGCCACATTCTTGGAGACGAGCCCAGTGGAGAGATGTGGTCCACACATGGAAAGTCAGAGTTACACATTATGTGTGTGATACAGAGAGGAGCTGTACATGCATCTATGAATAAGACGGAAGTTATGTTATTGTGATTGATTTGAAAATCGATCTTCAACCTTTAGACAAATAAAGGTTTCTAGTCTTAAACTGCTCGTACATGTGGGTAAAAAAAAAAAGACATACACACGTCAACAATCATACTTTTTTTTTTATTAAACAACTTAATTTACTACATTGATCTCAGTATCATGTTCAAAACGCTGTACAAAAACACAACCACAGGAATAAAAACGTACAAATATTAAAAAGCCTGTTGTTGACGCTCACGGGACAAACCAGAATTATTGACACAGTCAAAAAAGTCTAAGTGACAAAGGTGTGTATTTACAAGTGTGTGGTCAGACAACAGGTTTTTACAAATGTGGGGGAGGTGAGGGACAAGGTGGCTCGTGTCAAGGAAACGGAAATGGATATGACAAAAAATCTATTGTCTGTTATTAAAGTAAAACAACTAAAATGTCAAACTAACTTATCTTAAGAAGCAGGTGACACCAACATACAATCCTTGTGTGTCTATACTTGTGGGTCTGTGTGTGTGCAAAAGTGTAAAAGGTGCCCTGACTACTATTGTCCAAACCTCCCCCCCCCACAAACCTCACAGATAGTAATAGAAAACAGCAAAAAGCCGAACAGCTTGTGTGGCAGCTGATCTGAGACCAGGTCAAAAAGAGACTCTGAGGGATGGGCCCCCTTTATTCAGGAGCCCTGGGCTGTGATAGGATGATGGGGAATGGGGGGGGGGGGGGGACCAATGAGCTGAACCATCAACTCCTCATCCTCATCAGCACCTTGGAGAGAGAGAGACGGGCCCTTTGACCCTTTGACCCTGACCTCGCTGCACATAACACTATTTACAATATAACAAATTAAAAGAAATATTTTTTTTTACAAAAGTCTTCCACCAGAGTTTTTCACATTCACATTCTCAGTACATCGTTTTTTTACCTTAAAAAAAGAAACTTTGATCTAAAAACACTTAAAATATATAAGTGACAGGATCCACAGGCTGTTCCGTCTGTTCGGTGTCCTCCTGCTGCTGAGAGCTGGTGTCCCCAGTGTCCACGTCCTCGTGTTCGCCTGCGAATCAACAACAAGACAACACATCAACAAACATGTTGTCACATCTTTTACAAACATCTACAAAGTCTAATAGACTGGTGAGGTGAGGCCCTACCCGATGGGATCTGGTGGATCTGGGCGAGAGTCATGTGATTGCCGTTGGTCAGCGGAGGCAGCCGGGGAACAGCGTCCTGAAAGATCTGCTCGTCATCGTCCGAGTCCACCAGAGACATCACTTCTCTCCGGTCGTCCTCCGTTTGCCTGGAGAGCAGAAACTCTATTAAGCACCTGGAGTCAGGAACTGGGACGTATACTAAGAAAGACTCGTTAACACTGGGACACATCTTCAAATCCTTAGAGGAGTTATTTTACGACGGGTCAACAACTGTGTCCAGATTATGCGAACAAACTAAGTGGTACAATCGACAGTGTTTGACCACTAGAGGTGCTATAGAGCAGAGTTTTTATCCAACATTCGCGATACACAGTTATGCTGTTTGAACGATCAGCTGTCAGCAGCAGCGTGCGGGGAAATGTAGCTAAGAAACGCCGTAAAGAAGAATCCGGCTAACTGCCAAATATCGATGTGAACATTAAAAATCAGTTTTTGTCAATGTTTACACAGGAACCTTTTAGGTTTATCCAAAAGCGTCAGTGTGTATAATAACTGGAAATATAATTTAACCTGGTTCATTTGTATTTGTGAGGTTGAGGATCTGTCATTTCCAAAACGGACTTCTTTCATGTCAACTCATATTAAAAATGTTATATGGAAATAAACCATAAATCAGTTTACAAGTGAAGGAGCCAATAAAACGTGGACTTTGTCCCTCGTGTGTTTAAAGGGATAGTTTGACTCTTTCTTGCAGAGTTAAGACGTGAAGACAAAGCTCAGATGTTCATTCATGAGCTGGGTTAAGTTCAGTTTCTCACTGTTCCCAGCTCAGATAGCATCTGGTGTAGCTTTGTATTTACCATACAAACATAAGACTGATATCAATCTTCTCATCTCATCAGAAACATAGCATTATGCTCTATGAACGGCCAGACAGTCATTTTCTATCTCTGCTTCTTTTCCGATGGATTCATACAAGTGAGATTAACACGAGATGAGAGAAGCTCTGGTAGAACACTGCAGAATGTAAGAGCTGGTGTTCATCCCTTTGTTTGGATGGATTGAATTAAATTACACATGCAGATCATATAAAACAAGTGAACGTGACCAACTCACCCAAAGTCTCCTCCTGAAACAGAAATGTGAAGAGAAATTGTGAAGAGTTAGTGGATTTGTCCTGATTCACACTTTTTTGCATGTGTCAGTTCTCAGGTGCAACATTACAGCTGCAGTGTGTTATTACAGTAAATGCAGAGAACGAGTGGGGCAGTAAATATGTTGCATGCATTTGTGACTTTTCGTGCATCGGCAGCAGAGGCCACAGTGAGTTACCCAAGCAAATGCGGTGTCGGCAGGAGTACAGCGATTTGGCCACGATGAAGGTCAGTCCCACGACCAGGGCGGCGATGATGATGCCGACGATGGCTCCTGTGAAAGCGGAGGGGGCTGTGGACACAAAGCAGAAGAGCGGCAGAGGATTAGGAAGCAGCGAGCTGGGAGGCGCAGCCGGTTCATCAGCATTCCAGAGGAGGAGTCGACACCTGCACTGACGGGCTCTTTGTTTTCCACCGGTCCGATCACAAAAGAACTGAATGTTCGATTCCATGTGTCATCATCTCTTGTGACGCAAACGTTTACATTCAAGTGTCTCACACGAGAATGCAGTGATGCTGATTGTTGCACACGTGACCCACACTCACCTCTCACGGTGAGGCCGACCTCCAGCTCCCTGAGGTCGAGCGGGTTCTCGCTGCGGCAGAAGAACACGCCCTCGTCCTCTTTGGTGAGGTTGTGTATGGTCAGCTTGAGGGCGGGGCCCCTCCTCCGTCAGGGCGTACTTCGACCCGGGCGTGATGGCGTCCTGCTGGAGCCCCTTCCTCCACGTGGTGTTGGCCGGGGGGATGGAGGCATCCTCGGTGCAGGTCAACGTGACGCTGGTCCCCTCCAGGGCCGTGACCAGCGGCTCGCCTCTAGGGTACGGAGGCTCTGGGGGAGAAGGAGCAACAATCTCAGCGCCCCGGTGGGAATCAAACCCTCACTAATTGATGAACATCTCTACATTTTGGGACATATTCACTTTGTTGCCAAGAATTGGACAAAAGACTTGTAAATGTGAAGATCAAGCTGGGAACCAGTTCGCCCAACATACAGGAAAGGAGACGCTTCAGCTAGAGAACAGTTAGTGTGCAGGAAATCTTACAACTAGGAAATCACCAGTTCACCCTCACGCTCGTTCTTTGAATTATTGGCAAGGAAGCAAATAATATCAAACCTTTAAATTAAAGTAAAAATAACAAATAACTACCTAAACTCAGAGATACAAAAGCTTTCATGAACAGCACATTGTTTTGAAAAGGTTTGTTGTTCTGAGTTGTTATTAAAATGTGTGAAGTTGAAGGAAACCTTGTGCGGGGCCGGTAGATTCTGGATCTCAAAGCTTTGCAAACATCACATAAAGCTGATAAGGTAAAGCAAACGCAGAGTTTAAACTACTCTTACGCCATCTCAGTGTGTTGTGCAAACCTGTCCTGTGATGACCCACCACTGCTGAGTGACTGAGTGACTGACACTGACTCACTGACTGACTGACACTGACTCACTGACACTGACGCGTCCATGTGGCCACAGTGTTTGTGGGAATGCATAACTCAAACTAATCCAAACAAACTTAGCTATGACAACTAAACCAGGAGCTTATGAACTTTAGAGTTTACAGAGTGATCAGAGCGGAGCTGTGGATGAACTAGTGAGAGTTTAGGACAGGCAGGGATTTCCACCTGCAGGGGAGGTGCAACATCTGATCAGTGACTAAAGGATTCATCACACACAATAAAAACACTTTCCCAATCCTCTACTGGTATCTAGTTTCCTTCTAATCATTTAACCAGAGAACAAACTGGGTGGACTTATCACAGGGTAGTGACCAAACCATTCATAACCTCTGGACTGCAATGGGTTCACCTGCTGAGGCTTTGAGAAACCCATCTCTAAAACCTAAAGATAATCAGCAGCACTTTATCCTACAGGTCATTAAGTTAGGCTTTCTTCAAGGGGAAATGTTAATTGGTGCCATTATAGTTCAGATTGTTTAGTTTATGGGATCAGAAGCAATGAAACAACACAACTGAGCTGTTTTCACAAGTTTCTGCCAAACACATAATCCACATGAATTATCCAGAGTACTACACTAGATCTTTAGTGGTTTTTAAATGTCTCTTTTTAGAGCTGGAAATGCTGGAATAGAAAATGTCAGAGCCTCAGCACGATAACATGTGAAAGCTTCTCTGCTCCCCTGTAAATTGAAGAGTACCGAGGGTCAGTGTGGCTCATGAACTCTAAGGTGGAAAGAACATGAAAGATTCAGCAGCTGCACGTCTCAGGATCACTGAGAGGCTCATTTCACCACAACAAACTTACTGAGGGTGAGCGAGCACGACTTCTCCTTCCCTGAAGGGTCAAAGCCCTTGGCCATGCACCTCAGAGTCTGCCCCTCCGACAGCAGCGAGCGGTTCAAGCTCAGAGACAGACTGTCCCTCGTGTCCGTCACGAAGACGTGTCCTTTCCAGTGGGCGCCCTGGTCGCCCTGGTCTTCTACCCAGCGCAGCGTCGGGGTGGGGTACGCTCCAAACCAGCTGCAGTTGAAAAGGGCGTGGGAGGCGTCGGCTGCTGGCGCCCAACTGCAGTCAGGGTGTCTGTCCGGGGCGTCTGGTCGAGGATAAAGAGTCAGATAACAACTGGGCAAAAAGTACAGACATTTACACAACAAGTTTATTTAGGGACACTGTGAAGAATGAGCCGACCAGCAGACAGGAGTCTTTTCAGAAAGGACTCAACTATCTGAGTTTGAGGATTCAACATTTTGCTTCTGGCTCCTTAAACAACTTTCCTGAAGAAACACTTAAACCATTTATTTATTTTTTTACATTTAGCAGTGAACACAAGATAAAGAACAAAACAGGAAGACCAGGATAAAGTCATTACTTTACTTTTTGTACTAAAACATAAAAACAGGAAGACTACTATTAAATTGGGTTTCCTGAAAGTGATAAATTCTTTCCCGTCCATTATTTTCCCCTTTGTGTGTTTCCCAGTCTGAGGGTCCAGAGAGAGAAGTTAATAGTTCACACTTTGAGGCGTTTAGGAAATATTGTTCTTCACACGTAAGTATTTGAGTTTCCGAGTTAGATTCGCTTTTAACTTTAGGAAAGTCTCTAAAATACAGAAAGAGGAAGTCCAACGTCTCTGGCATTGAATTTCCCTACTTGAACCAAATAAAGGCTTTTATTGATTTTAATAACAAACCTCTCTTCCTCTTTGATTCCCACAATATGCTTTATTTCTTATTTCTAATACAGCTACCCCATAGACACTTTAGTTAATTAATTGTTGCAAATGAAGCTTCATTCTGTCCATTATAATAAATTCTTATAATAAAATCCTTTAATTTGAGAGGTTATCATGTGCTGGTAAGCTCCCTGGAAATAACTTTCCAATTTCAAACTATGTATTTTGGGGGATTTTCTTTCTGTGACTAATTACAGGAAATCAGCAAAAACACAGAAAATGCAGCGTGAGCTAGAAATTCAGGAAGTCCCTTCAAAGACATGAAGAGAAACCTGCACCACGACCCTGCAGATGAAACAGTTATTTTCACATCAGCTAACGCACAGATTCATTTGTTGTACCATCGGAATGAACTTGTAATTATTTCTCTCTGTGTCCTCAGTGTAATATTTCAGTCGAGGTTATGAATCTGTGGACGAGTGCGACGCCTCACATTCAGTCTTTCAAGCTTCACGCTCCTGACTCTGTTCCTGCCACTTGGAATATTTCCAATGTGTATTTTTGTATGTGTATTACGTTTCCACTTATTCACTGTGCACTCATTTATTATTAGGTTTAAAGTTAAACCATTTTATTTTTTGTTATGAGTTAAGATTGGGTTTAAAACTCCTACATTTTAAAGGTCATAGTCGTTGTTCTTGGATTTTAACATGTTTGCTTTCTTCTCTGTGAAATTATCTTAGTTTTTTTATTTTGTGCTAATTTAGGTTTAATTCAAACCCGTAAGTTTAAGGAAAGCTTCGGTTTCTGGCTTTTTTGTTATTTTTAAATGAAAAATAACTGTTTCCCTGTTTACTTTTCTACCAATATTTCATAAAAGTTGTTTATTATTGTAACACTTCTAATTATTTCATTAAATTTGTTCTATTTATATCGATAAAACATAAATTAATGCTGAATTCTTCGTCCGATGTGGAGTTTTTTAAATCATTAATTCGTTTTTTTACACCCAGTTATTTAAGACAACATTAAACCGTGATAAACTAAAGAGTGTTCTGTTAAATTAAATAAAACTTAAAATTCTTAACCTGAGGAATTAAGTAAGTTTAATTTTGGTCTTAAATTTGTTATATATGTTTGTATTGGCACCAGTATTTACACATTTAAAACAAAATGCTGTTTGAAATACTGCTGCATAATAAAATAAATACATGTAAGTGTTGTGTCTTGATCAGAGCTCCAGTCTGACCAGTGTGTTCCTGGTACTCACAGTAAACCAGCAGCTGGTGGTTCTTCTGAACCATCCGATCGGACACGTTGTTGTGGGCCCTGCAGCTGTACAGCCCCTGGCTGCCGGGCTGGATGTTTTCTATCGTGTGGCTCAGCCAGGAGCCGGAGCCGGAGGCCAGCGACACGTTGCTGGACGAGCCTCCGGTGAAGCTCAGGTTCAGGTGCTGGGACGGGAAGGAGGAGCCGGAGCAGTTGAAGGAGACGCTGGAGTCCCGATAGACGATGAGCGTCCCGTTGGACAGAGGGGTGGCCCGCCCGATGGACAGGGACACGTTCTCTGGACCACCTTAGAGAAATGTGCAGTGCATTACAACTACTGTTACTTTAATACTGATCATCATTGATATCCATAACCAACTGGAAGAGATTTCTAGCTGCTGGCTGTATAACAATAGAATACACAGCAATTAGCACTAACTCACTTGGCTAATTTATACAGGATTGTAAATTTGGTCAGTCGGTTAGAAAACCTTGGATTAATTTTGATTTTCCTGTTACGCGTTGATGAATTTTAATGCATCAGGTCCATCGAAATAAAGGCAATATAGGTCAAATAAATATACATAAAATACTCACTACTACCATGTTAAAAGATAGGCCTATAAATATGTAATAACAATGAAAGGCTCAGTACTTATATATGCAGAATGAATACTAGTGATGATTTAGCTCATTGACAAACAAGGGCTGAATATGAGAAATACTTGAAAAAGGGTTTTTGATACGTTTGAAGAGAAATTTAAAATTTTTGAAAGTCTTTAGCCGAATTCAATATCTCATTTTGAATCTATATCCAACAGTGGGATTTCTATAATTCAATGGTTTACTATTTACTGCCATTTACTGCTATTAACCGCCAACATTTCAAAGCAACCCGACCCAGCCCTGCCTGTCTCCATGTGCCGGTGTGACCTGTCCTGGTTGAAGAACCGGTTTGTGTCTTCCAGACAGGAGAGAGAGGAGGTTGCATCACACGTGGACACATGCTGGTTGACTCACTGGTGACTAGAAGCCGGTAACGTGAGTAGACAGTGTTGTTGGGCGCTGGGAAGGGGTGTGAGGACCAGCTGCACTGGTAGATGCCATCATCTCCGGGTGTCACCCCCTGGATCTGCAGCTCGTGGCCGTACAGGACCTGGATGCGCTCGGTAGAAGGAACCGGTGAAGTCCCGCCATCAACGTTGACTTTCCTCCACATGAGTGTCACCATGGTCAGATTACTGACCGGGTGGCACGAGGGGATGATGATGTTCGATCCCGGTGCGGCGGTCAACACCGTGTCTTTGGAGCCGATCCCTGAAACTGCTGCTTTACAAGAAGAAGAAGAAGAAGAAGAAGAAGAAGAAGAAGAAGAAGAAGAAGCTGAGTGAGGAAACTTTGGTTTTCACTCTCACCTGGTTGTGATGTCCAACTCACCTGAGGCAGATAAACACAGGAGAAGAAGCACTAATGTCCCCAGTGTCTCCATGATGTCTCCTCCACCTCCACCTGTCTGTCTCCACCCTTCTACCTCTCTGACTGTCTGCTTCACCTCCACCTGTCTGTCTCCCCGCCCTGTCCACCTGTCTTCTCTACCTCTACCTCTCTGACTGTATACCTGTCTCCTCCACCTGTCTGACTGACTGACCACCTGTCCGTCTCCTCCACCTCCACCTGTCTGACTGTCTGCTCCACCTCCCCCTGTCTGACTGTCTCATGCACCTCCAACTCTCCCTCTCTGTCTGTCTCCGCCCACTCCACCTCTCTGTCTGTCCACCTGTCTCCTCGACCTGTCTTTTCCTCCACCTGTGTGTCTCCTCCACCTCCACCTGTCTGACTGTCCCTGACACACCGTCACCTCGGTCTCTAACCACCATCTGATGGAGTCGCTTTGTTTACCTTAACACGCTAATCCGGAAACTCCTGCACGGAACAAGCCACACCCACACACCTCACCTTCTTAAAGGTACAGTAACACCACTTGTAAAATAAATCTTCTTCTTCTTCTTCTTCTTCTTCTTCCCAGATGTGGAGTTCAGTACGGTGGCCGAGAGAGCTCAACACATGCAAATAAACAATGTGAAAATTAAGAAAACATCTTCATTGATTTGACGACAGCTTCAGATTCGATTTCTAAGCAGATATTATATTGTTGTAACCAGTAGACTGTTCATAAAGACGGACGACATGTTGGAACAGCAGGCAAATATAAACAATAACCTACTTTAATTGCTCAGTCTGGATTTGTTTTACGATTTATGCAAAATGAACTTCTGCCCTATAAAGGAAATAAAAGGAATCATTCATGTACCACAACAGCCTGATGTACAACACACTACACAGCTGAATATCTCACACCCACTCCAAACCCACACACATAGCTGGGAGGACACACACAGACATTACATGTTCAACGCCTTAAACGGGACGAAACAATAATCCTACATTTATAAATTCAGCTCAACAATTCTCTCATAATTCTCACGAGGCTTTGTTATTGAAGTCTGCTCCTCGTCAGTGGTGATGAAAACTCACACAGAGTTGAACTACAGCACGTTCATCACTGTTTTAAATCCCCTGCAAACAATAATATTGTCGTTTACTTAATTGTTTCTGTATTTGCACGTGTTGGGACTTTTTGTAGAAGTTGTTTACTTAATTTGCTTGTGTGTTTTTTATGTGTTTACTCGAGTTGCAGCGCGTTGACCTCTCTCGGCCTCAGGGCAAAACAAATGTTGGTCTTTTTTTTATCAAACATGTGGAGCTTTCTGCAAGGTGTCATCCAGATGTGAACCGGAAGTGGCCCGAGTGCTAAATGCTGACTGTGGCCCCAATAGTGGAAAACAGATCTGGACCACCTTTGGCACGTTTGTCTGAAATATGGCTTGTGTGTGGCCCAGATTTGGCCATTATTCTACCCGGGATATGGGCCAAATCTGGGTCAAAACCATTTAGCAATGCATGACATATATTCTGGACTTGTGGTTGAACTTGAGTGCACCCCCCTCTCCTCCAGTTGCTGTATCTTGTGTCGGTCCCTGAACGCATCACTCTGGTTCTTCACCCCTCAGCAGCAGCGTCTGTCAGCGGACTAGGAGTGAGACATGCCGGTGGATCTGAGCCAGTGGAGCGGTCCTCTTGCTCTGCAGGAGGTGGAGGAGCAGCCCGCCCGGCCCCTGACGGTGAAATACGGATCCGTGGAGGTGGACGAGCTCGGCAAAGTGCTGACACCGACCCAGGTCCGTTAGCTAGCTGCTGCAGGGCTAACACGCTGCTAGCTCAGCCTCGTCTCTGGGGGTTAGCTCAATGCTACACTGCTAGCACCAAGCTAAAGGGAATTTATTTACATTTAACTTCTTTAAGCTTGTTTAAAAAAAAAAAAAAAAAGAGGTTTAAACGATGAGACAAGTAATATAATGTCTGCAGCATGTGAGCATATATGAAACACGGGGGGACAGCGCCCCCATGTGGGCAAACAAGGGAAGTGACCTCTGCTCGTGTTGACCCGCAGGTGCAGAACCGACCCACCTGCCTCGAGTGGGAAGGATGTGACCCGGGGAAGATGTACACTCTGGCCCTGACCGACCCGGACGCCCCCAGCAGGAAGGAGCCCAAGTTCAGGTGACGACAGATAAATCTATAAAAAAATATGTTTCTATAAGACAAGACGAGATCTATCAATAAACTAAGATGTGTCTATAATATAAGAAACTTTATTGATCCCACGTGGGGGGGATTCACATCAGCAGATTTTCAGAATGAGGACAAGACACACAAAACTAAATAGAATAGGCAATAATATCAAAAATAGATAAATAATATACAGATTTAACTATCGATGGAAAATTAATTTAAGATGATTAAAGCACAACGTGAAGAGAAATCAATGGAACACAATATGGCTAATTAACAAACAAACAAAGACGAAAACGTAACCTGCTTGGCAGAAGTAAAAAATCGACATAAGATATTTTTATCATTGCAGTACAAATAGATATTTATGATGCATAGAAAATAATCAAATTGTGCCGTTAAATTACAAATAATAATTTTAATTTTGTGGATCCAGACTTTTTTAGCTGGAGAAATGCAGTTGAAGGGAACTAACATGGCTCCAGTCTTGTGCTCATGGGAACACTATTCCCTGCTTGTCCCCCCCCCCCCCCCCCTACAAAAGTCCCACTCAGCTTTTATATATTGTTTATTTATACGGATGCTTTCAAACTACTGTCATATCACCGTAAGGTACACAGAGCAGCTTAGTTATATTTTACTTCCAAAAATCCATCGATCTTACGTTTTGACTCAGAGCTCCTTCACGACAAGAGCTTAAATATGTGTGTGTGTTTCCCTGAAGGGAGTGGCATCACTTCCTGGTGGTCAACATGAAGGGCAACGACGTGTCCTCTGGCTGCGTCATGTCCGACTACGTGGGCTCTGGACCTCCCAAAGGCACAGGTGAGAAGAGTCCAGTTGTTTCACACGTGATTTGACTAAAGCTTGGGTCAGACCTTCAGATTAAACCCACGACCCCTCTGTGTCCCAGGTCTCCACAGGTACGTGTGGCTGGTGTACGAGCAGCCCGGCAGCATCTCCTGCTCCGAGGACGTTCTCACCAACCGCTGCGGAGACGGCCGCGGGAAGTTCAAGCTCCAGAGCTTCAGGCAGAAGTACGAGCTGGGAGCCCCGGTGGCGGGGACCTGCTACCAGGCGGAGTGGGACGAGTACGTCCCCAAGCTGTACGAGCAGCTGGCTGGAAAATAAGAGAATTGAAAAAGACTCAGCCTGCACTAGGAGTTCCTGTGGAGGAGGACGGTCTGCAGGAAGCTCCCGTTCTCACAAGTGGCAAAAAAGAACAACCATTAACAGTATTATGCTTTTTGTTAGTGCCACTGAATCATATTGTTTTCCCACTGTTGCCTTCCCACGCTGTGACAGAAATACCAGTGATGTCACCTGATCGTCTGCAATAAACCAGTTCAGCACTGACTGGATCTGTGTTTGAGTGTTTTCTGATCGTTTGACAGCTGCTCAGTTACTCAGTCGACTAACTTAGATCCTCAATAACATTTTATTATTCTAATATGAAGAAATAGTGATGATTTATTGAGGAATAATGTAAGTGTTTGTTCTATTGAGAGCATTTTATTGGAGATGTTTAACTTGTTAGAACCAGGCTACGATAAAGTGTCTCAAACTTTATAATCAGGAGGTTAAAACATAACGATTTTGCTACTTTAACCTGATTAAATGTTGGAAAAGTTGACAAAATGTGTTTGTACTGTAAAATTGAATATCAATCAATACATTATACCATTGATCCTGAGCAGGGGGAGCTGCAGCCAATCACAGCTGAGGTCGGTTACTTCCTGGATCTCGGAGCCAAATAAAAATAACACCAACATGAAAACTTCTACTTTACAGAATGAACAACTTGCACGATGTCAGCTTGTGTGATGAGCACTTTATTTACAAATATAATTAAAAGCTCTGACAGATTCATGCTTTCTTTTTAACCTGGAAAAAAAAAAATTAAAGTGCATGCAACAATAAAGCGTCATACTGGTCTGGTTGATAAGAAAAAAACTAAAAACACGGCTCGAGAGTCGTGAGAAGCCAGAAAAAAAATTAAAAATAAAAAGATAATCCTGTTGATAGAATGAATTTCAAATACTATCTGAGGAGGGGGGGAGGAAAAAGCGTCTTTAAAAATTCTGTTTTTTCGATATGAGTGACAGTTAAAATACAATACGAAAATAAGTAAAAGCTCTCCATAAATCCTTCTATACACAAAGTACAAGTCCACCCCCGCCCCCCCCCACAACGAAGCCCTTTGTGCTATCTGGGAGCTGGAGCTCATGTGACACGTTTATTATTAATATCATTATTATTATTATTCACATTGGCTGCCAGTGCAGAGAAATCAGTACGATACAAACACAGAGTACCATGATTCGCTCTCAGTAATCAAATCGACCGCAGGAGTCACATGAATTCTAATCATTATCGTTATACGTGTACTTATCAACGTTGTGATGTTCGTATCAAATTATTCAAATTTGTCATAAAAATGTCCTGATGAGTCGAGGATAGAAAAAAGTGTTGAAAGAAGCAGTGCAGGAGAACGACTGTGGAAGTTTGATTTATCGCTTTGAACAGGTTTTTGTTTTTTTGCACCGCTCGAGACCAAAAAACGACAAAAACGCACGACAAGAATCGATTACCTCTAAAGAACCGGGTGTTTGTGGAGCCGTTTCATTCGTCCTCGTCTTTCTCTCCCTCCTCCTCTCGTCTTCCACATTGCACAAGAAACAGGAAAAACACCGTGACTACGTTATCGTTGTTCTTACAAAATCATGACAACTACAGGACGTTATCCAGCATTTTTTTTTTGTTCTTTTTTTTGTCATCTTGTGACACGACGAGAGACGAGGTGGGGGGGGGAGGAGTTAAGGTGGTGGCCGTCGACCAGCCACTGGACACACACACACACACACACACACACACACAGGATCCTTGTTTTGTTTTTGTTGTTGTGTGTGTGTTTGTGTGAGGACGTCAGCAGCAGTGAACACCTGCACAGTCGGGTTGGAGGAGGAGAGAGAGGCAGACGGACGCCCGGGGGGGACGAGGACAGACGACAGCAGCAGCAGCAGCAGCAGCAGCAGCTCCTCCTCATCTGTAGTCGTCCTTGGGAAAGTCCAGGGTGCCCAGGTTGCCGAAGCCCAGCCGCATGCTCTCCATGTCGAAGCTGTCGATCTCCCGCTCCTGGCGCTCCAGCAGGTGCTTGATCCGGTCGGTTCGCTCCTTCTGAAGGGAAACCAGCTCCTCTTCAATCTGCAGGGAACCACATGTTCAAGATTTAGTGTCAGAGCAGAGAAGAAACATGACTATTCAAATATTCAGAAGACAATTTGACGAGTAGTTGACATTCATGTCCCAGAAGAACATATAAATAAATAGAATGCAGCTTTTCTCAATAATATCAATACAACCATCGTGTGAACTGTAACGTGGGTTTTAGAGGAGCTTGGTGTTTGTGTGGTGATAAAGGACAGATTCAACATTCATAAAGCCTTTAGTGTTTTTATCTTGATTCCTGTTCATAAGAATATGAATAATAGGAATCAGAAAACAAAAGAGAAGACGCTGCTGTGCATCTTTTATCCCCACAGAGGAGAGGAGAGATGCTTCAGTAATAACATCAACACAGATTATTACAGGTCTCATTTCTTCTTTCTTGCCAGAGGGAAACTAAACAAAGAGAATCACTCTCCTGGAGAAACACAGCTCTATACAGCAGTGATGAACAGTGGAGTCGAACCAGCAACTCTTCACTGTAAATCTGGATTCACCACAGGCTCCTTGTGTTTTTGTGTTTTCATGATTCAGTCGTTTGTCTTCTTCACTCAGTGACGTCGCGGCTGCAAACTTTGATGAGCTCTCTCTCATACTGTAAACGTGTGAGTGGGTTAGGTTTCAATAATCAGGTTTCGGTGGCACAAGTTGTTTTGTATCTGCTTCATCTTTCAGACTCACACGTCAGCTCGACACAGAAACACAGACACACACACACACAGACTCAGGTGCAGACAAAGCCCTGCATGGCGCAGTACGGCAATCTGAGCGACTTACTGAGCATGCACAGAAAACTCCAGACTCTGACCATGAACCGAACCAGAGGACAATAGTGCTTCTAAAACCATGACATCATACCGGTCCCCACGGCGCAGGGCTGTACGCGGCCAGGAGAGGGCGACACAGCACCGCCACTGGCGCAGACCACACTGGACCCAGCAGACCTGGATCCAGGCAGCATTTCAAATGTGTCTTTGTTGTCGGAGTGCTGTCTACTAGACTGTGTCGATGACGTCGGTCAGTGTGGAGGGAGGCCTGCTCGGACCTGATCACATGTCAGCAGAGTACAGGTCGTCTGAACGTTCACACCGAAGACGTGTCTCTGTCCTGAGGGGACAAACATCGATGGAGCCGTGTCCAACGTGTGTGAGGACGAAGGAAATCAGCACAAAGCATGAAAGTTAGTTGTCAGCTTGTAACACGGCTGCAGATGTCAGAGCTAATCTGACTTAAGAGAATGTAAAAGAAATATCTGCTGTTGAGGGATTTCAGACAAACAACAACCTCAGGGTGTGTTTTTACAAAAAGGAGCAGACAGAGGTGTTGTAATAATAGAACAATGCGGTGGCGTAGAGAGAGTGTGTGTGTGTGTGTGGGGTGGGGGGGGGGGGGGGCACTGTCATCACCACCTGTGGAGACAATAATCTGTGTGAACTCGTGGATGTCTGTCTGGGTTCGACTTTCATGGCCGCGCTGCTGAGGTGGAAGCAAACGTGAATCAGGAGCCGTTTCCTCAAACCATCGAGGCAACCTCTGAAAAAACTGATGTTTGTATTTGTTGTTTTCATTTGTGTACAGACTCTGATGCTTCGCTCTTTGAAGGGGTTTGTTTACATCCTGTTCCTGATGTACATCGTAAAATGTGTGTTTATGTTCTTTCATGTCTTCTCGAGGTTGAGGATGAGGTTACTTTCCTTTTTGTCCTTTTAATTGGATGTATACGTATGGACGTACCCAAGACACATTCAGACCTTGGTCACATTGTGTTAGTGTGTAAGCCAACATGTCCTGGGCCACCGTGAAGGACCAATCTACTGAAAGGCTCAGAGAAATGTTACGAGTGTGTCAAACATGTTGGTTGCTTTAGTTTGGCACCTTTTGTTCCAGGTGAGCCCGGCGCAGCGACACCTTCTGCTCCAGCTTCTGCTGCTCGCGCTCGTGCTGCGCCTCGGTCTGCATCTTGATCTTGCTCTGGTAGGCGTTGAGCAGCTCCATCTCCTGCTGCAGCTGCTGCCTCAGGGCCTGGCACTCGGCTTCCTGGGCCTCGTCCAGACGCAGCTGACACGGCCGACCACCACGACAGGGGAGAGGGAGGGTGGAGGGGTTCATGGATAAGACACATAGGAGGAGAGAGAGAGAAGAGGAATAGAGATGGAGATAATGGAGGGAAGAAGATGGAAGGGCAACAGGGACAGAAGGGACATGGAGAAGGATATGTGGAGGACAGGATGAAGTGAGAATGTAAATTAGGATGGGACAAGGGGTGAGAAAGAAGAGAACGATATAAGATTTGAGGACAAGAATAATCAACAGGTGGAGAGAGAATCTCCTTCAAAGATCTAAACTTTGAAATATACCATCGTGCTTTAATAAGAGCTTGAACAATGACCACGTGAACTTCTCTCGACTCACCGCCTGCGAGGCCATCATCTCGTTGATGCTCTGTTCGTACTGCTCGGCCAGGATGGCCAGCTTGCGTGTCTGCTCCTCCTTCAGGGCCTTGAGCACCGTCTTGTGGTCGGCCTTGGGCGTGATCTCCATCTGGTGGTGGCGCAGGGCCTTGTACTGCTTGGTCTGCACCTTACACGTGTCCTGGAACTGCTTCTTGATCTGCAGCTCCAGAGCCTGAAGGAGAGAGGACAGACAGAAGAGAGAAGGTGTTGATCAGGTTTGGATTATATGGTTTTGTTTGTCTTTATTAAGTTTGCTGAATTTAAACCTTCAGATTTGTGCTGCAAAAGGTTATACCCAAGTTCAAGTCTTTGTTTTATCAAAATGATCACCAAGGAAGTTGTGTTTTCATTGCGGTTTGTCTTCGTCAGCAGGTTTACACAAAAACAACTGAACTGATTGATGACTTTTTCCATATAATTGTGAATCTCAGAGATGTTGATGAAAACAATCAAGACACATTCAGGGGAGGGATATTTGGGAGTGTGTGAAATCTGGTGCAGCTTGACTGAATTCAAAGGAACTGTTTGGCCTTGGCAGAGGTACAACTGAGTCCCATTCTATTTTTCAAATGAATTTGTTACATCCCGATTTTAAAACTGTCAAACACGACTCATGGTTTGTTTCACCTCCAGACGTGACTCCAATTTATATTCTCAAAGAGCATCTTTGTTAAAATTGATCTGAAATCAAAAGCTTTTGGTTTGAATTTCAATTCCATTTGTCTTTAAGACAATAACCAACCACACGTTAAAGATCCTGTGGTTGAAAAAAAAAGACTTTCTCCGCGTCGACTCACTTTGAGGTTCTTGGGCTGCTGCCGGAGCTCCAGCACGTGCTTGCGGTGGAGTTCACGCTCGCGCCGGTTGTTGTACTCGATCTGGTTCTCCAGCTCCGTCTGATGCTGCAGGAGAATCAGGTCCATGCGCAGCTTCTGCAGGGTCTTCAGCTGCCTCTGCTCCAGCTCCTGCGTGGACTCGTCGTGGCGGATCAGCATGGCGTGCTCCATCTCCTTCTGGGTCTTCTTCTTGTTCAGCTCCTGAAGGAGGCAGGAAACATGGAGGAAGAAGGAACATGGATGATTTGCTGTAGGTGCTACTAATTACTATTATTTTAAATGATAATTTCCCCCAGTAGAAATACATTTTCTTCTTTGTTCGTTTCAGTCTCAGAACATTTGGTGCCATTATCAACAAAATCCATAAATATCACACGTTAAATATCCATTAATTTGAGATTTAAAACGATTGTGTAAAATGTGTATTTTCCCACATAAAGACTCTTTACACAACAGCTTTTCAGATTATGACATAGCTGCAACGCTTTACTCCAATAATCTTCTTACAGTTAACAGGAAACGCCTCATTGATCAGATCTGAACAATGGCTGCACTTATCAAGGACACGCTGCCGTTTTTCTCAGAATTACTCCGGGCCTTGTCACTAACAATAAAAACGAATGAACAGGGATTTTATTTGAAAGTGTTTTGTGGAACTTGCATCATGAATTTAATGATTAAATTAATAAATTCATGAATATTTGTTCTTCCCACCTCTCGGATCTGCTCCTGCTCCAAGTCGTGCCTCTTGATCATGACTTTGCGTCTGAAGGCGCGGCAGTTCCTGTCGTAGAAAACCCTCTGCTGGGCCAGGAGGTGAGCCTCCTCCTCGGCCTGGGAGTGCTGCATGTTCTCCTTGTGCTTGGACAGACGCTCCTGCTTCTCCTTCTTCGGTGTGCTGTGGTCCTCGTTCATCTCCTGAGAAGAGGTGGAAGTTCAAACAGAGATAAAGGACAATGAATCATGTGAATCTGTAAGAGATTAATTTGACGTGTTGGGTGGGTCATTTATCTGAAATTTACATTTTGGGCCCTGTATGAGGAATTAATTTGAGGATTAGTTCCAACCAGTGAATGTGTGAAAAGCAGATTTTCCTTACTATTATATTACATATTCTACATGTTCTGAATGTGGAATAAAAAGCCTCCGTGCACGTCAACATTATCATGCATTTGTGGAGCTCATGCCAAACTCCAGCTGACCTTCTGTCATGGACCACAGCTGACTTTCATATGGTGTAAAAGCTCCATAATTTCAGCCGAATCTCTCCCTCCTCTGTATGAGTTCTCTTTCTCTTTCATGGGCTTTAAGGTAATCTACAACTCGCGCTAATACACTTAACACACGAGCCTGATCCTCGCCCTCTGTGGTGTCTAATTCCGTTACAGCCCTCAGTTGGTGGGAAATATCTCTCCCTGCCAGAGACGCTTTCTTTTAACGGCGCTGACCTAATTTTGGTCACTTATCTCCTAACTGAAAACACAGTGCATCACACTCGCGGCCCACAGGAGCATCATCTGGACTCGGTTCCAAGGTTGCGGAGGCACACTAACGCTGCTCTGTGCGTATGGACTTGTGGGTTTTCCTCATTTGTGTGTGTATACATGTGTAGGTACACGGATAGTGGGCGGTGTGACTCAACACAACTTTCCAAAAGACCACTTTGGAGGTAGTGAATGTGCATGTTTGTGTGGAGGAGGGCTGATTCAACTGTGCACAGCCGACTGGACCGTGTGTCACACACGAGGGAGAAACGCACAAAAGGATGAAAAGAAGGAAAAGAGCAGAACGTGGGGCACCTCCTTTATCTTCTCCTTGCAGAGTTTGTACTGCTTCTTTTGATTATCCAGGAAAGTGGTCAGCTCCTTCTTCTGCTGCGCCACGATCTGCTGCTGGAACTTCTTCTCATCCGCCGACGCCGTCTTCATCTGGAGGGGAGGGGGGGGCAGGAAACAGGGAGAACAGGGGAGCAGTTAGCTCAGCCGTCAGAATATTTTAACTCAACACAATCTCAGCTCTAAACTGTGAATTATACAACAAAAATTTACAGTATATATCAAGATACATTTAAACAATATGATTTCAATGATTTTCAAGCAAAATTACAAAACGTTAGAAGTTTCAGGTCTGCAACTAATTATTCTTTTAGTTCTGAATTTATTTCCTGTTTAATTTCTTGATAAATTGTTTTTTAAATAAGTATTAAATATTTCTAAATGTTTAAAATGTCTGCGATAAAAACTATGTCTGTATGATATTTCAAGGATGTCTTAGTGGAGGATTTATGGTTTTATATAATTATGAAGAGAATATCTTTGAGGTTTGTTTTACTCCCGGTCACAGAAAAAAAATCGACTTAAGGAAATTCTAAAAAAAATTCAAAATATTTCACTATTTTGAAATAATTTTTAAATTAAAAAATGTTTTGTGCCCAATTTCTTACCATAGAGCTGCTGACAAAACCCTGCACTCCTTATGAAACCACATTTAAATCCACAAGATCCAGATGTTGATATGAATCCACATGAAATTGCACAAACTCGTCGATTCCAACCTTTAAAATGTTGAATCTATTCCCATCAAGATTCACTCAGAATTCTCTGAGAAGCCTTGGGAATCGCAATGTTGAAGAAATTCTGCTTCCCTCTACTAAATGTTGTGTTAATCCGTCCAGTAGTTTTTGTGTAATCCTGCTAACTATAAAAAACAAACTCCACCAATGAGGAGGTAATAATTATATAATGATAATAATATTAATAAATAGCTGCAGCCCCTTTAACTTCTCATGTCTTGTTTATTTACACCACGATCAGTTAAAGACTTCTGGCTTTGAGGTGATTGGTTAGTTCGGGTTCGATCTCACTTGTTTTAGTTTGTTTTATAGAAATTCAATGAAAAGATGATTTAACCAGAATTTAATAACCCGTTGGTCTAACAGAGCGATGTCTCACACACACTTATGACATGTGACCTTGTGTGTTTATGTTGCTGGTCTTTATGAGCAGATAAACTATCTCTGTGGCCGGGGCGGCTGGCCGCACTCTAATCACCGAGACACACAGCTTGTTTTGCAGAGCCTGACATCTTCTGACCTACTTCTGCCCTCGTGTTTCATCACATCTATCATTGGGTGGCAGCAGCGTGTTAAGTCAGAACTTACCTCTTCTTTAACCGAGTGAACAATAACACCTCTGAGCAGAATCAAACTAACTCATCTCCAGAAACAGAAACAGAATCTAAATAACTACAGCATCATTTCCTCCCTCGAGCCAACTGTTGCACGTTGTGATCATCTGTGTAATAACTTATGAGTTTACTGCACTTGTGCGTCCGCTCGTGTGCAATAACCCCTGACCACCCTCGGACCAAGCCCACCTCCTTCTCGCTCTGCACGGCGTGGCGCTTGGCCAGCTTCTCCAGCTCGATGTAGGCGTTGTTGGCCTGCGTCTCCACCTCCTTCTGCAGCTTGAGCCGGTGCTCGTCCATCTCGGCCTTCAGCTTGTTCTCCAGGGCGATCAGCTGCTTCTGGTGCTGCCGCCGCATGCGCTTGTAGCCCGACATCTGCTCCCGCAGCTCGCTCTCCTGCTCATGCTCGTGGATCTGCTTGGTCACCTGTGGAGGAAGAGAAGTTGGGAGATGTGAGCGCTTCCGACAACTGATTCAAGATCAGACTTAAAACAATGTTGTTGTACATATACAAGAAATTAAACGTTTTTAAAATTCAGGGTGAATCAAAACTCCCATGTTTAATCTATCACCTGTTCTTTGTAAAGATTTTGCAACAATTTATCCAGGTCGTCTTTTGGTTGATGAGTGGAGTTGAAAAATTTAATAATTTCAGATCAGCTGCTGTTATCAGTGAGCACCTTAAAAAGTTAACACAATTGATTTCAAATAAATTAAGAATTTAAAAAACAAAAACTGTGAAATCCTTTTAGCTGTGAGCCAAACAAAAGCCCTTTCATTTGACCATCGCACACAGAGTCACCGCACAGATCAGGAAACCAAGAAACCATCGGAAATGTGTTCAAACCAGATGGAACGAGAAAATAAACACAACTGAACATCTCCATCATCACATTTAATCCAAATTAAGGATCAAATTCATTTTCTGAACAGAAACATCATCTTTTTCTCTTCTTTTTTTTCAGGAAAACCTACGTCCGACACACCAACCTGAGCACAGAAAGGATTCTCCACGTCCAAGTAATACTCGCTCCGCATCTTCTCATAACTTCCACCTGAACTCCTCCGGCCAAACATGATGGCTACTTTAGCCAAGTGCACCAGCATCCAGGAACCTTGTGCAGCATCCTACGTCTGACAGAACCTCGTCTCCGCTCCGATGCCACCCTGAGACCCCCCCACCCCCACACCCCTTTACTGGAAGAGGACCCCCCCTCACTTCTCTCCTTGGTTCGAGCCCTGGGCACGCAGCGGCAGTGGCAGGCGTATGAACTACGAATGAGGGAGGCCAACTCCGCCGGCCAACAAGAGCACAGAGCGGCTCTTTAGTCGGGCAAACGCTAAGCGGCGTACAGCAGGTGGGTCACATGAATACCTCATTGAGAAGGAGTGAGAGAAGTTGAAGGGGGGAGGTTGGAGGGGAGAAGGCAGAGAGATAAAGGGGAGAGGGGGGTTGCAAAGGAGAAGCAGCAGATGGAGAATGAACAGAGGAGTTAGAAGGTAAGAAAATTGAAATAATGAGAAGTAAAGTAAGAGGGAATCTAGAGGGAAGAGGTGGAAATAGATGGAGGTTCGAGCTCCGCTCCGTAATCCGTGTTGAATCAATACCCCTACTGTAATACTGCTGCTCCCAATCCCAGTCACTTGCTCCGCTGCCACCCTGCACGCGGCCACAAAGGGCCAAGTCACGTCATGTGATGGCCTCTTTCACACAAGGCTCAGGCCCTGCAGAGGAGATCATATTCAGAGGGAGTGGAGGGGCAGCATGGAGGCGAAAGGTGAATGTTCCAGTGAGATCAGTGGGAATTTCACAGCTGAACTAGGTTGTGCTGCTGAATTAGCAGTTTGAGGAGGTCTGTCTTAAATTACCTTTGTGCTGCACTGAGAGGACACTATTTGCATAATAGAGGAAATGTGCTGACGGTGGCAGCAATATTTGTGCTTCTAAAATGAACAGGGGCATTTCTTTTCCTACTTTTTCCCATGATTTGGGTTAAAAGGTTTTCAACCCTGACAGAATTTGGAGGAGAAGTGGAAGAAGCTCTACAGGACACTGGAATTGTTCTAAACCAGAAGATAAAAGCACGAGTTGAACTGGAAGGAGACCAGGTAGAGCTCAAACCTCCACCGAGGCCCAACGGTCTCCTCATGAAACCACATTGAAATTCACTAGATCCGGGTTTGTGTTTGGATGTGCACCAGATTTCACTTACTCATAAATATCACTCATCTAAACATGTCTTTCTTTTCATCAGGATCCATGAATTATTCTCTCAGAAATAAAAATACCCATCTTGCAATATGAAAGAAAAAGTAGAAACATTCCAGGATCTGCCCCCTGAAGCATTTAATTGGTTCTCTCCTCACCTATAGCACATCCTTCCACCCATGGTTTTAGCGTAATCCTGCTAACTAACTAACTAACCGACCAACAGACAAAGACCAAAACATGATTTCACTAATGTCCTTCCTCATAACATGAAGTTAAGTCCAGTGTTTCTGGCTGTTTGTCAGGCACGAGACAGAAAAAGAAGAAATGTCTGCACGTTGAATGTTAGTACAGATGTATAGTAACATATGGTGAAGTCGTCTGGCTGAAAGAGGGAAGTCAAAAACCTCCACAGACCCTCATTTATTGCCCTCTTTTCCTGTACATGGACAAACTTATAATCTGTATTCTCATGTATCAACTCAGGAGGGATGCAAACAAATGTTTTGCATCTGGTTTAACCACAAGCTCTGACATCTATCTGCAGGAAGTCTTTTGCTCCATTTTCTGCTAAATAACTAATAAATACCATTCAAATATAATGTTATGGGTTTAAAGCTGATGGAGAAGAAGAGTGTTTCGCTGCGTCTCAAAGCGCTGAAGACGAGGTGAAGTTTTTAATAACGCTGTTGTCTCTCGTGCCACCTCAAGCTTCAGTCAGTTACTTAATCTGACCTATAGTAACCCCTGCCCTCCCTCTCACTCCGCTCGAGCCTCACACTCATTCTCCTTCTTGTGTTTTTTGTATTTTCACCGTTTCTATCCCTTCTTGTCCTTCATTTACATCTGCCTCGGTCATTTCTCCTTAGTTTGCACTTTCTCGACCTCATCTTTTATCTCTTCTCCTTTTTCTCTTGAACATTTATTTTCTTTCTTCACATCATATCAGACTATCTGCATCATGTCACCTCTGAGTTTCTAATCCTTTCACCCTCTTTTTGTCTTGTCCATCTTGTCCAGATTTGAATCTGTGCTGCTCGTTTATTTACTTGTCTTTCTCTTCTCTGATATCTTGTCTGTATCCTCCTCCTCCTCCTCTTCCTCCTCCTCCTCCTCCTCCTCCTCCTCCTCCTCCTCCTCCTCCTCCTCCTCCTCCTGCTGTGACGCTCTTTCATTTCATTCCCGCTCTAATGTCTTTGAATCTCCCTCCATCACCTTGATTTCCTCCTTTGTCTTTAAAACACGAGCACACTTCTCGCTCTGGAATCACTTGCGAGGTTTGTGAGGATGCATCTTATTACTTGCAGGTTTTTCATTATTTCCCTTTTTTTTTTAAATTCCTTTCTTCTCGTTCATGATCTCTCTCTTTCTTTCTCTCTCGCTGTCTCTCTTCCCGTTCTCCATCTTCATCTCTCCATCACCCCTCACCATCTGGACCCCCCGCTCCTCTCTCTCCCTCACTCTTTGTCTACCTGCTGATTCCAGTCTCAGCGAGTTGAGGCCAATCTGAGGACGTCTGCGCTCAGGAGAAAAACATGATGTCATCTTTTTCAGCGCCGGCGGGCAGGACCAGCACGATCACACGCTGTGGTTTACACGATGCTGTCTCTCTCCTCAAGACTTCAGTTACACAGAGCTGCCGACACAGCGTGTGCCACCTCGGCTGCTTATACTCTAGTATGAATTTATCCACAGCAAATTACAATGAACCAAAACAGTTTTAAAAGAGGAATGTGTGGGTTACAGCTCTGCAGCATTCGGAAAACTCTTCTGTGATATTAGAGTGATTCTTAAACAAATGAGTGATGGAAAATGTAAGAGCTCGGAAGAGAGAGGAATTGTATTTTTCCTTTTTAAGTTAGATGTGAGTAGATGTCAGGATGTAATCGCTTGTCTTATGTGGTTATAGGAACACATTTCTTTAAACTTAGGGCTTCTCCTGTAACCCGTTACAACGTGTCACTACTTCATCCTGTTGAACTTAAATAAAGCCAAAATATCCCGGATACAGATGTCGCCATCTTGCACTTTAAAAGTCATTTGAGAGTCAGCCTTAGCTGTAAATCATGACTTTGGCGCAAGATGGCGGTGTTGGTTTTCAATAGTTTTTGGCTATATTTTTATATAGTGGGCGGAAGTGTGGAAAAAGTAATTAATCTACAACCTATAGCTTCTTTTCCACTGATCACAAAACCCACTAACATCCGGCTTTTGCCTATTATAGAATACAATCGACATTTACTCCCGGTCAGATGACTCCGGCAGACGAGGCTCCAGCTCTGATTGGCAGTGATGGAAACATGACACCCAGGTGACTGCACCTTCTCCTGCCTGACGTTATGGTGCAAATTGAACTCTCAGGCGTTGGTGCTCAAATAGCCATGAACATTTTTGTTTTTAAGCATGTTGAGACAACGATTCTTTCTTCACATCCTGCATGTGAAGTGAGTGAGCTCCTGAATTTTCCGGCACATTCACAAAGTCGAACATGACTCACCGGGAGAAAAACATTTATATTACACAAGAAGGTTAATCACTTTAATTGGTTGAGTTACATGGAGTCAAGAAAGGTTGGGAAACCACAGTGTGGAAGCTTCTGGAGATAAAACTGAGACAGTGTTTCCTCCCGAGGGGCCACTGAAACAAATGCTTGACAGAGTAATGACCTTATTTTATACTTTTCTGGCGAGGTCCCCACAGAAGGGAAAGTAAAACAGCAAAGAAAGGAACCATATATCACTAAGAAATGTCTCAGGGTGGATTCTGACCCTGGAATTTGATGATATGTTTCTATTTTCAACCATCATACTTTAGTGGCTCCAGCGTTGGTGTTCAATGGGAATGTAGAATGGCCAGAAGGAATCATACAGATCCTATCAATGTCTGTTGCAAAGTTATGAGACGCTACAACTGTAAGGTAAATATAAACACAAGAAATCTCCAGTGGTGGGTAAATAATACACACACAGCCCCTGAACTATCAGTGGTTCAGGTGCTGGTAAAAGACACACACACACACAACCATACACACACACACTGCCTTGCTCATGTGGTCTGATTTAAGACCTGACAAAAGACGGGACTCAAAAATAAAACCACTAGGTCATGGATGGGTAAACACAAACAGACACACACACACACACGTACAAACACACACTCTCATACACTTACACACAACACCGCGACTACTTACTAGTTACTAGAGCTGGTTTCCATGACAACAGACTGGGAGGGAGACATAGAAAGAAGGAGAGAGAGAAAAGCCCCCCCCCCCCCCCCCCCCCACCCCACCCCTTCAACTGAGAATATCTGAGACCGTTGGTTTATCAAGAGCAGGAGAGGGAGGACGGGGAGGAGAGGTAATGTGAAGCATAGTACAAGAGGAGGGAAAACAAAAGGAGTGAGGTGAATAATAGGGACGAGGAGGAGAAATGGTTAATTGTGGAGCCGGAGAGAGGTGAAGACAGAAATATAGATGGAGACGAAAGAAGAATAATGATCAAAAGTACAGAAAACAAAGAATAAAACATCAAAGAGTTGGTGAAGGAACAAGGAAAAGACAGATCTGCTAAACAACGCGACAAGAACATATTTTTTTCACAGCCTGGAGACATTACGTCAACGTCCTTCACAATCAGTGACAGGAACAAAACAATTCCTCATGTGTGATCTCGTGTGCTGCTGCAGTGTAAACACAACAACTGTGAGATGTTGATTTTTTGATTTTCCCCAAACAACACACTTTGTCCAGGTGGAGAAAATGACCTCCTAGAGACATAAAACACGTTTTGTTAATCTCACCAGTGATGCAGACTTGATGGTGGCGAAGCGGCTCTGGTTCTTGTAGTTCTGAGCCTGGCTGCTCTTGTCGGAGGAGGCCGGCCTCAGCTCTGGTCGGTGGTCCCTGTGGAGCCCATCGTCCCAGTTGTACTGATGGTCCTGCGTGAAACACACTTTTAATGAGACTGAGGTGAACAAGTCATACGTTGTTTAGCTGGGAAGTTACAGCAGAGAAAGTGATAAGGTAAAGCTGATATGTCAAAATTAAAAGATGACCCAAATTTTCAGATGTGGATTTCTGAGTTTGAATCGTTGGAAATAATTTGGTAATGTAAGAACAAGTCGACAAAATACACAACATAGGTCTAGTCTAGAATTGTTCCACCTTATATGTTTAAATGAGCCATATTGTGGTCATATTCATAATTTGTGTTATGACTTGAAAATGTTTACACTCTCGAATGTTCAGGAAACACACCACTGTCCTCATACTGCTGCAGCTCCTCTTTTCAGCCTCTGTCTGAAACACTAGGCTCGTTAAGGTGCCCCCCCCCCCGGATATGTGGGCCTCAGCTCTTGCCTTACCGAGCTTTGTTAGACGGCGAACCAGAATAGCTGTCAGCTGTGCATAACGCAAATGTGGGTTAGTGTGATGACATGTGACATCACAGTGGTTTGAATGACGAGGTGTTTCATGTGACTCACAGACTTCTGGCTTTTTTAATCTTTCAAAAACGTTGACATTCAAAACAAATGAAAAATCATCAAATGTCTCCTTTGAACTCCGCAGTACTAAAACTCTTTAAATAACAACATTTCCCATTAATGTTTAATCACACGAAATGTAATTATCAAAAGGAATCATCAGCCGCTGCTGAAACTGTGTCAATCGGAACCTTTCCAACCCCCCCACCCAGACGTTTTCAGGAACCTGGGACCAGAGAGTTGATTCATGTGAGACGTGATCTTCATCAGCGTCTCACAACAATATGTGTCACTTTCATTTGTTCTCAGATCAGCCCCCTGAACTTGAAACAACACACTTACTGTCTGTGCGTATTCACACTCTGTCAAATCTCAGAGAGCAGATGAAGAAAGAGAATGACGGAGCAGTGACAGCCCTCTCTTCACACATCTTTCATTTACATGAGGTATTCAAGGAGATAGGCATTGTGTTGACCTCTGTGTAACGTGTGACTGTGTGAGTTGTAAGAGCGCGCGTGTGTGTGTGTGTGTTGCTTGTCGACATGTGTACACAGCCTTTGTTCCTGGAGTGTGAACAGTGTCTGTGATGAACTTGAAGCAATCTGCCAAACAGTGAGGACTATGTCGATGGTTTCCATGGTTTCAGGGGGGGGGGGAGGGGATTACACACACACTCGTGAAAACAGTGAGAAAAAACCCAGAGGATGTTTTCAACGGAGCAGTGTGTCGTTTCCTTTTCAGGAGTGTCGTCGTTACCACATAAAGAAAGTGGTGTTGGGTTTTATGTACTGAGGAATACGATTCTTACAAGAGTGCTAATTCCATCCATCCATTATCTATACTGGTTGGCTTGAGTCAGTCCCAGTTAACGTTAAGGTTACACCATGGAGAGGTGGCCAGGGGCGATGTACAGACACAAACACACTTACTGGCAATTTAGAGTCCACAATTAATCTGACAACATGTCTCTGGACTGTAGGAGGAAGCTTGAGGTCCCACATATGAGGAGAACATGCAAATTCCACACCGGACGACTGACTACTTGTCTTACTCTTTATCAAAGGGACTTTTTAAATCAGTGGATTGAGGAGTTTACAATACGATAATGTGGGAATATAATAATAATCCTTTTTTTAACCACTATGGGGAAATTACACGTGTAACCAGCATCAGCAGATATCAGCAAAGGGGATAAACATATATTGGCCATGACATGGTTTCAGTGACGGGGTTCATGAGCTCATCTGCTTGGACAGAAGATTTTGTGATTGACTGAGAACTTCTCACACTGGTTTTCAGGTTGTGACTCCAGTTTGGTTTTGGTTATGACTTTTAATCCCTCTTCCACTTCCCTTTTCACCCCTGACCTTCACCTTTTTGGTGTGCGGCGAGGAGTCCAGGGTGCTGCCGTAGTCCTGGGGGTGCATCATGGTCATGTCGGAGCAGCTGTCGTCCAGCACCTCCTGCATGCTGTTCACGCTGCTGCTCTGGCTGCCTGTGCTGACCGAGGTGCTGGGGATGGAGTGGTTGCTGCCCAGGCTGTTCATCTTACAGCTGGCCGCCTCGCTGTCCTGCAGGGGAACGTCCACACACATGCATGAAGATGTGGCTCCACAAACGAGTGCTCAAGAGTCATGCACTCGTGTCTTTCTTTAAAACCAACAACCTCAGGATTGATTCAAAACTATGCTTATTTGTGTTCTACCCTAACTCTTAGGATGCTTGTATCATTTTGTGGTGTCAGTGAGTGATCATGATACATAAAGCGGAATCAAACTGCACAACTTTAAAGAGCAGCGCAGTCTTCAAGTCTCCAGTGAGAGAGTTGTAGATCAGGAGGCTATAATCAATCTTTCCACTGCACCCTCTCCTAAAACCAGAACGCTTTGGGACTGCAGGGTTTTATACAGTACAGTGTTCAGGGGTGTCTCGTTGCACTGAGGTCTGGTGGCTGCTCTGGATTGCATCACGTGGTGTAAGATGACAGGACTTGTGGCTGCTGGCTGCCCGTGCCGGTTCATGCTTCCTCAGACCAGGTCAACTAACGGGCATTTCAAACCGACGTCAGGCTGCGGCAGCTGCAGAAGAAAGGCTTCTACAACATCCGCTCGGACAAAGACACCTGTCCTCTCCCTCTGTACAGTGAGTCTCAGTTCCTCTGTTGGATGCAGATAATCCTGCAATGTTGACTCAGATCAAGTGAAATCAGTCTCTCACTGCAGAGCAATTCTGTGCTTGAATTAGAATAAGAAACTGATGGGCTGCAGTGGAAAAGGACGATCAATCCACTTAGAAAAACGTGTGATCCAACAAATTCTGTTAAATGTTTCAGTCCATTTCTAAGAATAAATGTGCAGCTTCTCCGACCTGTGTTCGTGCTGTGGTATCTTTTTTTCCTGAAATTGTAAAAGTGACCTGCAGACATAAAAACCAGCTGCTGCACAAAGAGCTGTTCACCTATTCAAAGTGAAGATCAGCATGGTGAACAGATCCGGAACTGGAGAATCTGATGTTGTTATTGACAAGGTCACTGCTTTGTTCAGATTTAATCATCATCAAAATGTTGAAAACATCCTATCTTGTTAAAGATAGTGATCCTGGATCCCTACCAACATGTGATGGGTTCTTCTATGACATGTACCACATACTACCACCAAAATGTCAGGTAAATCAGTCTAGTTGTTTTTTTGAATTTTATATACACTGTCCAATCAACACCCCCGTGTCCCTCTTCCTCCCACCTCCTCCTCCTCCTGGCTCTCTCCCATCAGCCCGTTGTGCTTCTCCTGGTAGAGGATCTTCTTCATCTTGCGGTACTGCAGGTTGTCCAGCTCACGCACTGCGTCCTTGGTCCTCTGGATGAGTTCGAGGAGAATGCGTGGCGACCGCTCCCGACGCACAAAATCATGCTGGACAGAGAAAGAGAGGGAGAGCGTCGATTAGTATGTCGGGTCTTAAGTTAGCTGTAGAAGGAGGAAACACTTGTTTTTGTCTTTCTTAAACTGTACTCTGATCTGTTTAAAGTTACGTAGTAAGGTCACTCTACATATGATACAATTTTTTGGTGTTAAATGATTAACGATAGTCTACATGTTACAGTTTACAGAAATTGTATCTAGTAATCTAAATATCGATAGCAAATAATAAACAATAAAGTAAAACAAAAAGATGGTGTTTGCTGGATTAGATCGAATAGATTAGGTACTTCTCAGCAAATACGAAAAACTGTGATTGAAGCACAGCTTTAAGATCTAACTAGATATGAATTGTGTTTGAAGTAGATCATATTTGACATATTTTCAATGCGCTGCTTTTAACTTGTTTCATCCATTCATTTCAATAAACACCACAACTGTGCCTGTCACTAGAGGGCGCCTGCAGGTTGCTCAGCTGATCCTGGGACTCACAGCTTCCTGTGAAAGACTGTCATAAAATCGATTTTCTCAAATACCCCTGATCCTCTTCTTTCCAGTGACTAATGTCTTCTCTGTATTTGCATCTGCATTAATGACATCTTTAATTAAATTATGGCAAGGCACAGAAACAACTGTTTAAGAATATGATGATAATGAGAGGCTTTTAGGTCTACAATTATGTAAATGTATTTAAGGGTTATTATAGAATCATCCTTTCCACTAAAGAGGGTGGTGACACATTTCGATTTTTAAGCTATGAAAGGTTCTTCTTTAGTTCGATGAAGGTGTGTCTTTGTGTATTTATGAAATTATTCAACCTGTTACACAATCAGGTCAGAGAGGGGGGGGGGACAATTTACTGTACTGTAAATGCAAAATGAAAATAAACCAAAAACGCGTCATGTTCTCTGGCCGGCTCCTCTGCCCACTCCACCACACACTCACACCTCCTCTTAGTCACTCTCATTCATAAATGATTGTGCGCTCGGCTGAAAAGGCTAAAAATGTTTGTAACGTCAGGCTAAAATATAAATATATGACGAGATGTGAGAAAAAATAACACATTTTAGGTCCATCTCCCTCTCTCTCTCCCTCCCTCTGCACACCTTCCTCTTCCATGTGACAGATGCTGGTGTAATGGGTTAGTCAGGACACGGGGGGGATGACATCACTGCTCTGAAAATAGAGATGAGAGTGATTTGTCCCGTTTTCTGACGGATGGAGTGTGGGTGCGCGCTCGGCCACCCCCGACCCATCAGCCAGCGTAAGTGATCTCCAGGATTCTTCCTCATTATGGGGGTGGTGCTAAGAAGAAGGGACATGACACAATGTTCTGTGTGCAGCGTCGCCGGCCTCTCTACCAGATTTACTTTGTAGAGGATCGGCAAATTATGAAACAAATACTTGTTATCATTTAGTATTAACTCAGAGTTTCTGCAGGTTTAAACAACCCAGAACGAGTCTCCAACTTCTCCCACTATCCGGAGATCAAGCTAAAATATACTGAATAAACGCTGCCCTCCTGCACATGTCAAGTCTGCACAGTAGAGATCGTGGAGCCGTGGTATCGACGTCTCGAAACGCGATACAATGAAACGTGATCATGAATCAACACTGACATAATTAATTATATATTTAAAACCTATGACGTTATATTTCAAACAAATTTAAGACTTTTTAAGGCCTAAAATCCAGTTTATGAAATTGTAGGTTTATCTTGACTTGATAAAATGATCCATTTGAACACAACCTCTGGTCCTCTGTGGTTTATACACTGGGACTATATGTGCTTTGGTGTTTAATTTATATAATCATCGCCCAGAGCTATTTTTTGCTGTTGAAGAGAGTAATTTTCGCATTAATGATGAGTTCTTATGGGAGGAGGCCACAGAGTGGTTATTATTTCATTATTCATATAATGAGCATTACTCTGAACGAGGTACACAGGGAGTGTGTTTAACCTGAAGCCAGAGCAGTGATATCTCAAGGCCACAGATTAGTGACCTGATTTCCCCTGTTAAGAGCTTGGAGGGGCGTGTGTGTATGTGTGTGTGTGTGTGTGTGTGTGTGTGTGTGTGTGTGTGTGTGTGTGTGTGTGTGTGTGTCTGTCTGTCTGAGAAGTGAAAATGGGGAATTAATCACAGGCTACACCACAGCCCCCCCAAAAAGCCCCTTCAACATACAGCAGCCCCTTCGTCACTGATCTGGTCTGGTCACTACTTATCCTTCTTTAATGGTTTTTCAGACTGGATTTGGGTCAGGGGTCTAAATGTCGATCTCATCCCGGTGACAGTCCAGACCCTCTGGCTTAGCTGCTAGAACAACCTCACACCTTCCGAAGGTGAGGCAGGTGTGAAAGCTGCTGGTCAGGGAACGGGGAATGTTTATTGTGGCCTATTTTTGAGGGATTCCTTGGTGTCTTACAAAGTATACAAAAAGGCATTAATAATAATAATAATCATTATCCAAATTCTAGGCTTTAGAAATATAATTTAGGTTTGTTTTTATTATGTGTAATGTTCATTTGATGCCATCTACGTAGTTCTCATTTTTCATTTATCCTGTCATGCAATTGAGTGAGTAACTGGCTAAATGATGGATAGACAAACCATTTAAAAGCTCGGTTGTGCACTGATCAAAGTGCTGATGTGAAAGCAGCGAACACACAAGCTCTACGGAGCCCTGAGGGATGGAAGCTACACAAGAGGCAGCGCTACGACAAATGGGGGACAAAAAAGGAATAAAATCAGAAAAGCCAGTTCTCAGCAGGGGCTCCTGCGCTTGGAAGAATACTCTGTGTATCTGTTTGCATATTAGAGAGCCGTGGGTGGGTGGGAGTGACTCATCCGCATGGCTCTGGGACTAACTGAGGCAGGAAGTGAGGTCACGGCTGCGGGGATTACAAAGCAAGCCCACTCACTCTTAGCAGCTCCCCCGACGAGGGTCTGTCCTGAGGAATTTTCAGTAGGCAGTAGTCGACAAAGCTCCGGAAGGGGTCAGTCCTGTGTGAAGAGGAGTGTGATGGAGGTTATGGATCAGAACAGGTTAAAGAGATTACAGCAGTGATGGTTTAATGACCGGCTGCGCTCAGCCACACAGACTGCACCCACTGTCAAGGACTGGTTTGAACGTGATGGTGAATAATCCTCTGTTGTGCTGTGTTTACCATATCAATTAATTAAACCAAAACAATCCATGTAATCCCTTCGCGTAGCCCCATACATGAACCATATACGGATTATGTAAATATGTGAAGCTATAAAGAATATAGGCCACTGGAGCTGTGGAGCACTGTGCCACTGACTCAGATCTAAAAATATGATCCCGATCACACAGTATATGTAACACACCGTTTCAGGTTGTTGCTCTGGGTCATTCACACACAGCCCATGATGCTATTTAGGATTTTGACCTGGAAAATGAGTGTTTCGGGGCCATCCCGGGGTCAGTGACTGCAACACAACCTCCAGCTCGTGTTTTTTAGTGGAGGTATGTGAAGTCAGGGTCTTTACAGTGCAGCCTTGTGTTTTCTGTGCAGTGAGGTAACACTCTAGAGCCGATGTCTCTACTCGTCTCATCTGGCGGTATGTTGCTAACGCCTCGGGCCGCTGGAGCTCCTCCAAAAATACCACAACCCCGCGCCACCCCACACAGTCGCTCGCCTCAGCACGATGATAGAAACCAACGCTAATTTTACAAAAAGAAGTCAACCAGAGTCACAGGCGGCGAATTCTGACTCGAAACGTTTCCCCCCTGCCTCGTTTCTCCGAGCCCACAATACGTGCTCTCCTGCAAAGTGTGGAAGTGAGACCTGATTTAATTGAGAGCTTAGGTGGAAGACACAGGAAGGCCAGTGATGCCTCCGGGCTGTTCTGAGGCAGGGAGAGAGAAACACTCTTCTTGTTCCCGGCACAAGATGCACACTCTTGCAATATTTTATTTTGCTTGCACGACTTTCATTCACTTTGATGGCATAGTAATGACATCATGGAAGAAGAACGATTTAAATTGAGAAGAGCAAACATAGGGTTAATATAGTGATTCACGAGTGCTGTTTTCCTCCCATGACAATCACACCTCATGTGCAGTGGGTGAGCAGCGTCGACAGCAACTCGGAGGAACGCTGGCATATTTGCTGCCTTTGTGTTTCACTGATAGAAGGGTTTTGATCTAGTTAATCTACTTCTTTATACATTCATAAAAATATTATCTTCTCTGCTCAGCAAGGTAAAATAATAAAGAATAACTATATCATGTATATTGACGTGTAAACTGTGCTATATACAGGTTAATAATATGGACATCAATATTCTGATATCAAACGGATTAAGACAATAGTCAGAAAAAGACACTGACATGCAAAAGATGATTATCTTAACCTGGAAAAGGTCATTTTTAAAATAAGCGATTCTCAAATTAGGATCTTAAGACTCATTTTGGAAAAATTGGTGGCCATGTAAACATTGTCACAGTCTATGCAACTATGCAAATGTTTTAATAAAGTATTTATCTGTTATTTGAGAACATAAATCATCAAATGGCTCAGCTGTGGTGACTTTGTTGTTTGAGTGTTTAAATCGTTTCATGCTCCAGTTACTCTTTTGTTTAGAGCTGATTAATCTTCCTAAAATAAGTCCTCCATTCAACAATGAACACCCATTGTGTTATTACTATTAACACAGAAGAAAAATAACCAAATCTGTTTTGTTACTGTCGATGTATTCGATATCAGCAGAAATCAATGATCAGTTTATTAATTTTAGCAACACTTAACTTGAATTGTCAAATTTCATTAAGGCCCTGACTGAAGTGAAGTGCTTCTTCCGACACTGTGTGATGGGTTGATGCTGAGAAGAGACGGCAAGGAGCTGTTTAAAACCTGCTGGCCCAAATTAAATTGCTTTAAGTTTGTCTCTTTTTTATGTCTGGAAGGATCGTCTCTGGAGAATCTATTAGCATCCACAGTCATGAGCTGTGAGGCTGATAGCAGCCTAAAGTAATGCATAAGGCAGGCTGTGTTCCCACATTACAGCCAGAACACAGAGTGTAAGCAGAGAGAAACGGCCTAGTTAGCAGAGCAAACAAAAAGAATAACAGAATAATATTACAATAATCAACACTGCTTTGTTGTGATTCTGATAAACATGAAAACGTGTGTGTGAGCGCAGTGGGAAGGATGAGAGTATTCTCACAGTGTCTCTGTGGCGGAGGCTTCTCAGGTAATTACATAAGAGACTTAAGAGTGCGACCTCGCACGAGGCCTGTGGCTCGGATCACAAGTCGAGCAGATTAACAAAGGGATGTGTTTTACTCTGATTGAGCCCGGATCGGACGGAGCTTTAGTATTTACAGTTGACTGGAGATATTGTACCAGCAGTTTCACTGGATTTTATTTAGATTAAAGATGAAGGAGTTTGATAATTTGATGTTTTTTTAATTCAATGAATCAGCACTTATGTTCTGAAGCATCAATTTGACATATCACACTAACTCAGCAAGACATTTGTTTTAGGGCCACTTAAAGTGAAAAAAATCACCAGAGGTTTTTCTGGGGAATAAGGACAAGATTTTGTGAGAAAAAGTTGTGAAATTAACAGATAAAGTTGTAATCTTAGGCTACTTGTCATTTCAGAGGGGGAAACCTGTTGCCTGTGTTAGAATATGAAATGTGGATTAAATTATAACTGTAATATTTGGGAAGTGTGTTCAACTCACCACTCATTGGACTGCAGCGTGGGAGAGTCGTTCTGGGCGATGTGATATAAGGCACTCATGGCGTTCATGTTGAACAAGGGCGGTTTGCGCTCCGCTGAAATAAGAGACAGAGAAACACGAGGAAGACGAAGAGAGAGGCTTTAGTGCCAAAGTTTTCACCATCAACACAATCTGCTTCTGCTTGAATCAGGCAGATTTGAAATTAAACGTTTGCTGTGTCAACTTGTTTCATGCATCACTTTTAATAAGCTCAAGTCTGTTTAACTGTTGACTGAATGGATCTATATATACATTTTTAACTAGGGGGTATATTTACACTCACCCAGTTCAATACAGGTGATACCCAGGGACCAGATGTCCACCTTCCCCTCGTATTGACCCTCGTCCATGGCTAGGATCACTTCGGGAGCCATCCTGAGGTGTGTGCACACAAACACACACAGTTTAGCAAGCATGAGGTGAAATCCATGAAAATGTGATAATCTGCTAAGCCTCTCAGAGCTTTTAAAAAGACTCAGTTATGCTGTGACTGCAGCTCAGTTTTTTGGGAACATGTGTGTTTCTGTGATCATGACGCGTGAGACAAAGTTTATGCTGTTGGCTGCTGCAGGACCGTCCATCACCCGTCCAGCTGTTTGGGACAAATTCATTCACCACCAAAGCTTAAAAGAATGTGAGGGGATACTTTTTGTTGATGACTTCTGACCTACATCCTTTAGAGACAATAAAAATATAACATAGCCGACTTTATGAAGTTGTTTAAGCTCTGTACTTTTGTCTTTTGGACCATAGATGTCAATCAGTAAATGCCTGTGTTTTACGACTGTAGACACGGCCTCTTCAATCCTGTATTTAACTAGAAGTTATTGTTGAGTTGAGCCTCACGCCCGATTGGACACTGCCTGGAGCTGATCTTCCTACTTCCTCTCTGACCTTATTGGAGCAGCAGCCTGTCCAATCAGGTTCTTTAATCAAGACTGAGCTTCATTAAGAGCGGATCAACACATCTGATCTGACCAGTTTGTCAGCATGCTTCATTAGAGAACCTACGGTTGATTGATTTGTGTTTGATGCGCTGAGTGAACTTTGACATTGTAAAGACTTCTGAGAAACTACCGACTATTAACGACTGGGATAGGTTTACTTTTAGGTACTGATCCAGCACTAACACTTACACACTAGGAACAGTGATGCTGACTGTGTTTCTTAGATTAGATTTCTTTATTTATCCACACAATGGGGAAATTCATCTCTGCTTTTGACCCATCTGGTGCAGTACACACAGAGCAGTGAGCAGCCATGTACAGCGCTCGGGGAGCAGATGTTGGGGGAGTAAGGTGCCTTGCTCAGGGGCACTAGACAGGGTAGGGAGACTCTTGGATTTTTGGACAGATCAATCCAGATTCGTCTTTTGTTGTCTCTCCGTGGAGTCTAACCAGAGACGAACCAGAGACCTTCTCTGCCCATGGTCCAAGTTTCTGCCACTAGACCACCGCCGCTCCCTAAAAGTGATCCTTCACTTTTAGGGAGCTGTCATGTCCATGTTTCTATTCTGTTCCAGTAGAGTAGTTATTTAGGTTTTGTTTACTTTTGGTTGTTGGGTGAATCTGTAACTCCTGGTCTTCTCCCCTTTCGTTAGTTAAATCACTCATTTTCACCTCCATCAGTAAATTCCTAAGTCCAACCACCAACATCTGGTTTTAAGTTGCTACCTTTACACCTCATGAGCTGGGTCATAACATTGGTTTTAATGTGAGAAGGTTATACAAGAGAAAACAAGACACAATGCTAGCTTAATATTTGGCATCATAGGATATACACATTTTGTAGGTTTACTCACACGCTGCATCAATGACAAGCAACTTGAGCGTGAGTTATGCTCAGCCTTCTCACACCCTCATTGATTTTAATGATTTATTAGTTTAACGAGGTCGAATCTAAAATGTCTGTTCTGACTTCAATGTAAAAGCACTTCTGACGCTCACTCAGACACATGAACAGCATTTAGAACTGCATGTCTGAAAAGGGCTGGAGAGTGGAACACAAATGTGAACTAAGCAAACTCCTATAATTTATGAGATTAGCCTCAGGCATCGAAATTCAGAAATCACTGATGGCCTGATGGTGAAAACGTGAAACTCACCCTGCAGCAACACAAGGCTACAAAAGAAGACGACTTGTGCAGCTAAGATTAGTCATTTCTTTGCAAAAACAAAGTCCTGTGTTTTCTTCCATGTTGTCATGTGTGTACTAACCAGTAAGGGGTTCCCACAAAGGAGTTGGCAGGTGAGGCAATGGAGGCAGAGCCAAAGTCAGCCAGTTTGACCTGACCGAGTTCAGTCAGCAGGATGTTACCAGCTTTCACATCTCTGTGAGAGGAGAGAGAGATGAAGAGGGGGATGAAGAGAAGGAGCATTATGAAGACAAGATAGAGGATAGCATCACATCCAAGATTATATATCAGGCCCAAGTATATTATGAATTTACAGATGTACTCGTTTACTATATGTCAAAAAGACAAAATACGACACCAGTTATTCTCCTGGTCTTTAGTTAAGCCTGACTAGACCTTAGTAGTAGTAGTGATCAGAGTATTGAGCGAGTTCCCATCGATACACATGCTCGACCAATCGAGATGTATGTTTCACCCCAGGTTGATAGCATCAAAAAACAAATTAAAAACATTTAAGTATCAAAACCAGACAAAAAAAATGACTAGTGATAAGAACATCTTTAAGAAAAATATGTGTTCGGCTTTTTGGTTTGGACGATGTCCCATTCACTAACATGGAGGAGACAGGGTTATGACCTATACTGCAGCCAGCCACCAGGGATGACTGAGACACTTTGGCTTCACTTTTGGGGAGCTGTCATGTCCATGTTTCTATTCAGTCTATGATGATAACACAGAATAGGCGAAAGGATTCATTCTGAACCACAGTTGGATGACAATCAAACAATATTCGTCATTAAAGCTAAAATTGTGCAGAGGCAGTGCGACAGAAGGGCTGTTACCCCCACACAGGGATGTTCAGCAACAACAACACAAAACTACAAAAAGAAGGTTTTACAGATGAATTAGTAAACGCTGCAATAAAGAGAGAAGACAAGTGTCTCTTATCTTGTTTTATCTTGTTTTTGTCGAAGTTTGTTCCTGTGGGGAAACGTTTTCCAGTCGGAGAAACCAACTGACTCACCTGTGAATCATATTGTGGGAATGTAAGTAAGCCAGTCCAAGCAAGGCACCGTGGGTAATGGCAGCAATTTCCACCTCTTGGAGTGGTTTCTTGTGAACTAGGAGAGAAATAAGTGAAAATGAAACTTGAATGACACAATAATGAACCATCAGCACCTTAGTCCACGATGTGTACTTTCTCGTTAGATTTAAAACTGCATTTCGATGAACTTGTACTATCTGCAATAAAGTTGAATCTAACACATATATGACAATTCCACACAAATGCCGACATAACAGATAATTGACATTGATTATTGGGAGAAGATGGAAAACAGGTGAAAACAGGTTGGCTCTGTCTAAAGTTACATCTAAAGTTCACTAGTCAACATGTTATATCTCATTTGTTATCTATCTAAGATAAGATAAGAAAATCACTTTAAAAGCCCCATTATGGGGAAATAAAAAAGTTATAATTCAATAAACATGCAACATAAACTCAAGGATATCTGGAAAATTGCAATAGTGTGAACAGTTTATATAATAATGCAATGTTTAGAGGTTTTTTTTGGCCTTGAGCGGAGCCTTTCTGGAAAAAGATAAACGACCTGGCAAAGAGAATAAAGAGCAGTTTTATTTGAAAGTGTGTGCCCACGTTAAATTCGAAATAAATAAATACACTTACCCTCTAGTAAATCTGATGCGGAGCCCAGGCAGTACTCCATCACCAGCTGAAACCCAACACAGCTACAGCTCAATAACCGATCATTCACACTCAATCATAAAAGAGCTTTAAGTCATGTTTGTGAGAAGTAACGAGGTGGTTCTGCAAACTGATCACAAGTTATTATTAACGGAACACAGGCAGTGGGACACAAGAAGACATGATATGAGAAATATGAGAAGAATCAGACATGTATAAGAAGAGGATAAATAAGACGTGAAGTAGAAGACAGATCCACTAACCCAGGCAGTGTTGTCTTTCAAGTAGCAGCCTTTGTACTCGATTGTGTTTGGGTGTCGCAACTGCCCCAAAAACTTGACCTCCTTAATGATGTCCTGCCACTTCTGCCAAAAGCAAAAAGCAGACGCACAGGTCGATAAACACAACAAGTACAATCACACAAACAAGCTCTCACAGCATTGTGCAGAAGTGCACAATGCTGTGAGAGCAACGGCACAGCATCAATTTAGCAACTCGCACATAGTTACTGTGGTTTTTATTCTCGTCTTACCTTTGTATAGAACGAAAGATTTAAATAACAATGCAACAACACTGAGACTAAACAGAGGAATAAAATACATCAAATTTAAATTAGTGTCTTCCTCCTGAAACTTTTCGATGGCCGACGTTTGTTCCAACGTTTTCTTCTGGGGGTGATGAATTATTTTCATGTGTTGTTGATGTTTATTGTCATTGTGTTTGTGGTGTGTGTTTTTCTTACTTCGGTAGTCTGCTTGCCATTGTAGGACATCTTTTTGATGGCCACCACCTCGTTGGAGTAAGAGTTACGAGCCTGAAAGGTTGAAAACGAAAGAGGTCAGATTCTGGTCAAGTCTTAAAAGTCTAAAATCTTACACAAAAGCAGCCACTTGTAGATGAATCCTCCCACAATGCACCACAGGACTTCCCCTTGCTATAGAGCTCTGTATCAATATCAAACACTTTAGTATAACTCATAAAAGGTAACACACTTTATTATAGTAATTTCACTGTTGTACACAAAGATCCTGATGACTGATGGAGCAGCTAGTGATTTTTGTTTAAACGTTGCGTTAGGACTCCAGTGCAGTTTCAGTCTAAAATTAGTAGAAATCCCCTTCAGGTGTTCTTGAGATATCGTGTTCACAAGAATTTAACAGACAGACGGACGACAACCCGACACTATAGCCTCAGTCTGACCACTGGCTGTCGCCGGCACAGAGGCATAAAACGCACACAGAGCTAGGGAAATGAAGATGTAATGTATCTACACCTTATAATGAGAGAGTACAGAGTGAAACAGCATTCTGTGAATAGGAAATATATGACTTTTCACCAGACACTACCTCATCTACAAGTACTTCATAGGTTATTCAGAGTTTAACTTGCAAATGACCATAATGCACAAAGCAATACATTGCCATGTGAGTGATACGATGGTAACAGTAATTTGAAATGTAAACAGATTTCCACCGGATCAAAGCGCTCAACAATGTGATTAGGCAGACGCCTGCAGCTGCTGGAAGTGTTCACATGTGCCCCTGTTAAACCCGTGGCATTAAACCCATGGCGTTAAACTCTGAGGCGTTTGACCTCAGGGACGACTACTAGCCTCAGCACTCATCTCTGCCTTATCTCACTTACAAATAAATGGGAATTTCATGTCGAGATTCAAATGGAATTAGATTTACAGCAGGCAACCCTATCCCCGTCTGAGTTTTTATTCAGATTCATTTGATCCGTATTATTGCCTGTCAGTTCATGCATAATAGTCATTCCCTCTGATGTAGGGTATAGATAGGTGGCAATAGAGAGAAGAAAGAAAAATCACGCAATGCTGAAATATTGAAATGCATTCAGTGTAACTGTCAATGCAGAAGAAAGGGGGGGAATTTGTCTCCATAGAGCAGCGTGTGTTCAAAGCTCTGGGTGATGGGCCTGCATACTCAACACAGGGAATTCCCCTTGTTCACTTCCATAATGGAGTTCCTCCTTGGTCCTCCCACGCATTAACTATGAATGAACGTACAATTGCACTTATCTGAATATGCATGCAAGAACAGGAATAATCTGGAGAATATTCATGAATTTACAGCGGAATTCACTGCACCATTCTGTCATTGAATTGAAATGCCAGATCACAACATACATTATCTCAAGGTAGTTTACTTAAAAAAATTATAAGAAACATGTGTGCTGCCCTGTGTATTCTGTCAAATTAAAGTCCTCATGGTCCTGTGATGGATTGGCAACGTGTACCCTGCCTCTCGCCCGATGTCAGATGGGTTTTGCCCCCCCGCCCAAGTTTGAATTTTCTTCTGGTGACTCTGTACTGACTCCATTTCTTCAGGTGCTCTGAGGTTTCAAGAAATTCACTTTGATTTGGTTCCTAAAATGTCTGCGTCCTCCCGTCTCCCCCTGCTGCTAAAATAAACAGATAAAAAAGAAATTTGACTTCTCATGTCCACATCAATTATTACAGTGTGCTCAAAGCAATGAGTTTAATGAGCAGCAGAGAGGGATTTAAAGACCCTGAGTTTTGCTTTTAGGGCTACAAGCCTGCTGAGTGATATGAAGACTGCAAAGGATGCTACAGTTGGACATCCATAAAAAATAAGGCAACGATTCTAAGTAAAGTTACCACAATAATAGGGTTAAGTATATCTATATAAATTTCTCGATACACTAAAGTACTATAACCAAGGCCATTATAATTTGTAATTTCCATGTATGGGGTTATTTGTTGGAAGGGCAGCCTTTTTGGTATTTAAACTTTTTTCGGAAATTTGTCGTCTTTATCTGGAATTTTTTTCAAAAAGCCCTGTGAAACATTTCCACCAAAGCTGCTCGGGCTAATAGCTTAAGCTAACAGTGTGCCAGTTGTAATGCAAATGCAGAAGTATGTCAGTGAGCACAGCACTGGCATCGGGGCAGGATTTAGACACACACTGGAGCCTGTTAGCCAGACGGACATGGGCACCAGGGCAGCTAGGGATGTACTGGGGATGTGTGTGTGTTTGTCTGGGTGTGTGTGCATGTCTGAATATGTGTGTGTGTGTGTGTGTGTGTGTGTGTGTGTGTGGGAATGACATGGGATAGAAGGGGATAGTAAAGCCCTGGCAGCCGAGCAAATCCTGCCCCACTATCAACGGCTTCTCTGTTTTTCTATACCAAGAGAACATCTGTCTGAGGAGGGAGGGAGGAGAGTTATCGCCCCCGGTCCAGCATCTGGGGGGGGGGGGGGGGGGATGAAGAGATAGCAGAGATCGGCAGCGTCGCTCTCAACCCTCCTCCACGCAGCTTTAGAATCAAAGGCTTGATGAGTAATTAGTGATGATGAGATTAATAGGAAAGGCTACAGAGAAAGTGCTGAGGGGGAATCTGTCTCCACTCACTTGTATTCAAAGAGCGATAATATCAAGGGCTGCACTAACATTTGTGCAAATCAGTGGATCAATAAAATAATATGTATCTAGTTAATAAATAAATCAAAGCTCGCATAATAATCATCATGTAGTAGAGGGATTGAGCGCTACGGTGAGTGGAGGTCCTTCAATGATCCAGCATCTCTTTCACATGCTGTCTTCTCTGACCTACAAAACTCAAACTGAATCAATTCAAATAAAAGACAAGAAATTCTTATCGATCACTCCCACGAAGCAGAAATACAAAAAGCTAAAACTTTTCAAACACACGTGCACTGAAGTCTGGACATTCCTGGAGCCAGACATATTCCTGCCTGTTCCAGAGGAAAATATGCAGAAAATGTCAGACTGAGCCGTGTGAACATGCAGCAGGAAGATTTGCTGAATTTGCAAGCAACTGGTCGTGTTGATGTGGTTTCTAAGACCCAATGTCCTGCTTCCTGTATAGTCTACAGAGGAGATATCCCCTGAATGTTGAACACATTTTCCAGAACCACATTACTTACAAAGTAGACGGCACCGAAGCTGCCATGTCCGATCTCGTGCAGGTCACAGAAGACATCCTCGGGGTCATCTTTGAAGAAGAGGTCAGCCACCTCGGGGTCCTTCGGCACACCTTTCCGTGTGGACGACGGCATTATGGGCTGGACATGGGCTAAGCGCCGGGGACCACGCTCACATAAACACTGCTGCTGCTGCTGCTCTTGCTGCTACCGCCGCCAGATGTCCACGAAGGGCCCGGCATTGGCCAGCTAGACCTGGGATACAGAACAGAGACAAAGATGAAAATATTGAGCTGACATTATTGTTGTGCACGGAACTAGACAAGATTATCACATTTCAGTCAGGTTGAAATACAGATTATCTGCAAAACATCACATCCTGTGTACAAGACAGTTTTTATCAGGCCCTAGAAAGGAAACGTAAAAACAGGCTGTGTGATAAGAATGTGAACTTTGCCTTTTCAGTTTGGTCCATGTCCCAGCAACTAACATGGAGGAGACAGTTTATGACATATACTGCCACCAGGGGGAGATCAACATTATTTGGCTTCACTTTTGAGGGGGCGTCCTGTTGTCCATCTATATTTACAGTCTGTGAGTTAAACTAATAATACGTAAGGAGAAGTATTACATTGACGCTCAAATAACTTTGCTTGGTCAGCTGGGAACATCCAGACAGGGTTACACACAGTGTCTTCGGACTCTATCCACATTGCTGTTTATGTGTGCTTGGCTTTTTGAGGGTGTTTGCATTTGTGCGTCTCATGAACAGCTGACAGGTGATAAGGAAGGAGACAATCACACGATGACGCTGGCTGGCTGACTCGTCCCGCTGCCCCTCCGAGTCACAGTCACACTTGCTCATGTAAACATGTGCACACGCAGAACACGTGACAGCTGAAGCTGAGTCACTGATGCACCATTTTCTACACATGCATGCACAGTGGAGCAGTAACCCTTGTGCGTGCAGACGCACACATTTACTGCTGACAGTTTTGTATCACAGGGCTACAGCCAGGCTGTGAAGCGTGTAGGCATCCCGGACAACCTGCTCCAGTTAGCTTCGCTGCACACACACGCACACAGTCAAACACACACACACACACTCGCTCTCAATTCCATGTCTTTCTCTTTCTTGTGCACATCAGACAGATGCAGCAAGCAAATCTGGCTCCAAAGGCCAGCCCCACACAGAGCGGGCTGACATACAGGCAAAGGCAGCAACACACACAAGCATCCAGGCCAAGACACTAAGCATCAGCATCATCCTAATCCCCCTGCTCTTAAAGGGATCCCAGCCATCATACCCACTCCAAAAATATCAGTCTTAAAGGCAAAGTCCTGTGCCCCCTGTCCCATGGCACCAGATGTACAAAGAGAGCGGCCTCAAGGCCTCGGGGGCCTGACTTTAGGTACAGGGCGGGAAGGCTGCAATGGTTCGCCGGATAACGACATCAAATGAGGACATCCTAACAGCTTGTGTTGTGTTTGGTAAAATCCAGTCAAATACAGCAAACTTTTGAGTTGACAACACCCACAGTGACCTCAAGGTTCAACACCATCACACAAAAACAAGGCTGAAAGCCGCTCAGAGCCGTTCTGCCAGCACTTGTGTGTTCAACGAGTAGAGATGAGTCATCGTTTAGATTTTAATTCAGTTAACAGTAAAATAAAATTGATCATTCAAGTTGTGACTTTAGAATGTGATAATTAGATTACTTCTTTTCATGTTAAGGAAGTGAGAGAATAAACTGTTTTATAAAGATTTAAGATGCGTCTCCATTTCCTCCCACAGTCCAGAAATAAAGCAAAAAGGTCCCGGATATGAACGCTGCCATCTTCCTTGATGATGTATGTGTTGGCTGAGAAAACCTCATTGAGGAGACACACACGCTGGCTCTTGTTATCCTCTGATTATTGAAATGTCTCCTGAAGCCGTGTGTCCAACCTGCCACAATCTATAGCTGTTTAACCTCTCAGCTTTTTGCCGTAGCAGCCGGTTGTGGAGTCGTCTGACAAAAGTCGATTTCATGCCACTGAGATTTGATTTCTCTCCCAACAATAATCCCGTGAACAACCGCAGCCCGTCACTAACCGATCTGCGAGGATTCAGTTTGCCTGCTTACATAATGTGGGAGATGACATTTGCGGGCGTACACGTTTAAAGCATGAAAACATAATCTGAGACCTGCATGACAGAGGTGTGACTCTCACTTATCACTGAGCTGCAGAGTACAGTAACATGACTGCATGTAAACAGCCTGTAGATCTATTCATATACTATTAACGGTCACTGACAGTTCGGTTAAAAAACATAAATTAAACTGCCATAATCTATCAGGCTTCATGCTTGTCCGGATGCCTCATGTGATGCTTATCTGGTGATATCTGCTTGCTTATCTGATCAGTGGGCTCTAAATATTTATACACACACATTGATTTGGTGAAAGCATATAAAAATCTACTTACTGTCGATTTTTGTATTATTGTTTGCACTTGTATTTTGTACCTTTATCCACAATATGAACTTTGTATGTCCGTGTGTTGCATCAGCTCTGTGTCTAATCGGGCTCCAGAAATCCTGAGATAAATCCTGACACAACCCTTCAACTCAACCCCCAACATGACTCTGCTGCTTTCAACGAATCAAATAAGAGAAACAATAATATGGGAGAAAGAAGGTTGGAGGGATGGAGAGTAACTGACAGATGGATATAAAGGGAAACTGAACTACTAAGAGTAAAGAAGCAGCTTTACCCCATGTGACAGAGCTTTGAAAGCAGATCTAAACCAAGAGGATGAGAGAGTCGGCAGAAGGGTAAAAGAGAGATAAAAATGGAGCAAATGAACGCTGAAGTCATGTGATCACTCGAGAGACTACATACCTCCCTATCACTCACTCTCTCTCACTCTTCCTCCTCCTCCTCCTCTCTTAAGATGTGTGAAGTGATGCAATGTGGCAACAACAGGTTGTAACACGGGGTGCTTGATAAAGCTGTTACTAGCCCAGCAAAAGGCTTGGTGTTTGGACAGTAAGTGTGTGTGTGTGTGTGTGTGTGTGTGTGTGTGTGTGTGTGTGTGTGTGTGTGTGTGTGTGTGTGTGTGGTTACTGGGGATCTATGAATGGTATTGTGCTGAGAGAGCTGATTAGGCAAATGGCTTAGACAGATTAAGCGCTTTGTGTGTGTGTATGTGTGTATGTGTGTGTGTGTGTGTGTGTGTGTGTGTAAGAGCGAGAATTATCTGCGACATGAGTACTACTGCAAACCGCTGCAGGACACAGTACTTACATGTACGTGTGGCTCGCATGCGTGCACTTGTGTCTGAGCAGGAGTGTGTGCGCGTGTGTTTGTCACTGTGGGGGTGCACAATAAACCCATTTGCCATACACAATAAATAATTCATCATTAAAAAAATGTATATGTTAAGGGAGATTATAAGGTTTATGCTAATCTCGCCTAAACACGCGTGCACACACACACACATGCTTGTACTACATTTTAGTAAGGACAGTCAATGACATAATACCCATAATAACCCTAACCTAACCATAAACCTAATTCTAACCTCATAACCAAAACTTAACCTTCAAACATCCCATTGAAAAAGTGAGGAGTGAGGACCAGTCAAAACGTCCTCACTTTCCCAAAATGTCCTCAGTCTGTAGGGTCTATGCTTAAAATAGTCCTGACAAAGATATAAGTACAGCAACACACACTCAAAGACACACAGACACACACACCACCGAAATTTGACATGGATACACAAGAAACACACAAGCACAAACACGCAAACAAACACAAACACTTGCTCCCGCCTCCAGGCCCCATGTCGGCGTAGCCATGACTAATTGATGCACCAACATGTTGTTGTAGAACTGAGTCCATCATCCGGCTGCTGGATCTGGTTCTACTGTGCCGCCACAGTCACATTTAAATGGGACACCACACGTTCTGCTCTTTTGCTAATTATACACCAGAATAATTTATAGGGGAGATCCCATCAGACAGAGCCAGAGTCTGACGATGGATTGTGAAAAAGTTTAGGGTTAGTAACACCTGAATACACGGTTAAATATTTAAAACGCTTCGTGACGGTTTGAAAATGAGAAGCCGGTCCAGGCTTATGGAGAAAAAGCAAAGTTGGCTTTCAAGTAACACAAGGATGATTGGATTTCTATTATTGTTTTCTAGTGTAAGGTCACAAAAATGTACCGGGATGATAGACAGGAAGTAATGGAAATTAATAGAATATAATACTTATACATCTCCTTTACAAAGTTCTTCCTCCGTCTAATCCTACATTCATTCCTTCAGTGTTTTCTCTTTCATCTTTCACACAATTTCTCTTTGCGGCTGCCCACTCTTCTCACTTCCTTTAAAAAACAAAGAAAACATAATTATTTTCTTTCATTTTTACATAGTCTCCTGGGTTTATTATCAATAATCTCTGACGAGGGTGCACGTGAAGTACGTTTTCTGACGTTCTGTGTTTCTTCGTAATGTCTGTGAAAGTGCAGTATGCGCTTGCGTCCTATTTGCACATGCACAGGGGGTGTGTGAAAATAAATTTGCATTATTACACTGGTGGGAGTGCACAAGTGTCCGTGTGTGTGTGTGTGTGTGTGTGTGTGTGTGTGTGTGTGTGTGTGTGTGTGTGTGTGTGTGTGTGTGTGTGTGTGTGTGTGTGTGTGTGTGTGTGTGTGCATGAGTGTATAGCCTGTGGGTTTAGCGGCTTACTGGCCCCCCTCCCGGCTTTAGCAAGAGCAGGATTTAGACAGACTGTGGGAATTCTTACTGGGATTCAAATCACCAGGTCTAATCAGAAACGAAAAAAAAAAGAACTCGCAAATCTGCTAAATTGTGCGTTGAGACATTGAGTGTGTGCATGTGCATGTGAGACGCAAGGAATAAGAATTACGTAATAATCTCATTCCCTAAACTACCATTATAACATTACGCAGAGCGGACTAAAGGCTTTAGAGTTGAGTGTGTTTTTGTGTGAAGGTGCACATGTGTATGTATGACTGAGCAGCCTGGATCACAAACTCACTCAGAGAAAAAAATTGCACTTCAGTAATTGCATCTAATAAAAACTTAAAGAGCAGATAGAGCCTCACATCTCACCTCATTGTGAGGTCTCCGGAGAGCACTGTGCTGCGTATGTGTGACGTGTGCATGCGTGTGTGTGCATGCAAGTGTGTGTGTGTGTGCGTGCATGCCTCCTGCACGACATTAAATGGGTCAGTCTTGTTATGAATAATATAGAGGCCTATTTAAATGCACAATGCCGGGTTGCATTGTGATGATGACTAGAGTTTCTTATCAATGAAAAATATGAGAGTGGCCATTCCTCTTGTGAAGTGCCTGTTCCATGGTGAGTCAAAAGATCTCTAGATCTCCACTGCCCTAGAAAGACCTCATCGCTAAGATTAGGCTAAGAAGTAAAAATACATGACTGGGTTGAATTTAATGTACCAGTCTAGACTTCTTTTCTCGAGCATCAGTCTATAATCTAAATGTTCCCCTCTACCACAGCCGATCACCTCAAGTCTGTCTCCCAGTCAGGGTGTGACTCGTGGCACAGGATGTACATTCTGACACACCCACCTGAGTTTCTGCAGAATCCAATGATCAGTGCTGGCATGTCTCCGTGGCACGGTGACATGTTGACAGATGGATGCATTCTACATTATTACCCAAGACACTCAAGACTCCAAACCGCAGAAACAAAACCTTCACTCACCTCAGCTTCAAGAAAACTTAAGGCTATCATCATCCAACCATTTTCAACTGAGATATAGCTACAAGAAAGTAGTTTAGTTAGAATGTAAATATGAGGTGTTAAAAGGTGCCTCGGTCCTCGGAGGTCCTGACCGAAAGAGGTGAGCTCCGTGTGGATCAAGTTGAACCACTGTTCAGTGTTGCCAATAGTTCAAGTAACACTTTGACAGTTAGTAGGAAATTACAGTGATGACGACTCTTTCTTCAGAGGCAGATTATCAAACCTCCTCCAACCATAACAACGTGAGGGACTCATTGAAGGGCAGCATGGCTACGCGTTTTAAAAAGACATTTCTCTTTTCATATGTAAAAGCAGCATCAATTAGTCTTATGAGTGATGCATGGCAGCGAAATTCAAATCTAGTCCAACAAGTTACCTTAGTTATTGTCAACCATAAAACTAGTCTGAATTACATCCTGTTTAAAGGTTTCTTTTGTTCATGCTGCCAACAAGCAACTTCAATTATCAATCAACAATTATGCTGCAGCAGAACCCAGCCACAGGAATCCACGCAAACACACAAACAACTTGGAATAAGTTTTGGTACAGGCAGAGAGAAACTTTGCCTCCTACCAGACTCAGCTTTAATCTGGTGTGACAGAGGGCTGGTTAGCTGTTATGTACATCAGTGAGCCGTCAGGGCAGCAAGCTCTCATTAGGAGGCAAACAAGACCCAGTTTACAGTCGACTGATGCCTCCACTGGCTGTCTGACTGCTACACGAAGGGGATTTTCACACACACACACAGCGAAACACAAAGACCGGCAGGGTGACCTCGATAAAACAAGTCAATAAATCACCTCTACAGCCTATTTGCGTGATGGCAGCTATAATAAAGTTGAAGAGATTAGAGTTTTAATATGAAGCAGCATGATGATAAGGAAAAAAAAATGCAAACACATGACGAGGCGTCCTGACATGACTGAAGAGTGAAACCTACCTGTAGGAAATGTGTAAAGGGTGTGTGTCAAGCTGGCCTCCTTCTTTCTCCTTTATTCTCTCCTCAGTTTAAATCCAGAGACGACTTTTTGTCGACTTCCCTCATGACTGGAATAATACTGCACCTGAGATATGAGAGAGGAAGAAAACCATAAAGGGTTAGAAAGTTGGATTAAGATTAAATTCCTGCATTTAAGGGGTTAAATAGATTAGAGAATGAGCGCTAATGTGTTAAAAGGAATTAGTTGATGAATGGAATATTAATCTCTAGCTGTTTTGATAATGGATTAACAATTTTTAAGCAAAATGGTTGAAGAGGGAAACAAATTGGTTTCTAGTTTTCTTGATGATAAATTTTATTATCGCCATTTTCTGAAATTCTATACACCACACATTAATTACATTAACTGAAAAAAGGAGTGTCTAGTTTTTTCATATGGCCCTTTTATTTGTGACTTTAGATGCTGTTATCAAACAGTTATGACAAAGAAATCAAATTAAGTCTGATATTTACAGTTTGACCATAAACTGTATTATAAATAACTATACATAAAAAGAAAAAACAAATGCGACCAAATATACAGAACTTGAATTAAGAAAATAAACACTTTTTTGTATTTATCATAATACATATCTTCATGCATTGTTTATTCTATCAAATAAAACTTTCATAATGAGAAACATAATCGCAGTCAGCAATAAGTCTGTGAAAGGCTGATGTATCGATCAGACTCTGTAAGCCGTAGAGTCTGATTTTCTACATCTACTTGTAATCTTCAGGGTCACAGTGAGGGCAGTGTCTTTCCCAGAATGCATTACACCGACAGTACCTCAAACTAAATGTCTTGACATTTTAAAGAAGGAAAGTGTCTCCCATTTCAGGCTGAACACCTCCTCTTTCTCCCTCTTTCAAATTAACGAGTTCAAGGACGCTACACACGACGCTCTGGACAAACACAAGCTCTCACACACACCCACGAGCAAGCACAAACCAAATTTTTTTTTCTCCCCCACACACACACAAACACACATCCACACACTACACACAGCGGATCAGAGTGAGTGGTTCTGACAGCGGAGTGCTGCCAGCTACTGGACTGTGTTTCGTTGTGACAAGCAGGTGGTGCAGCATCCACAGTGCTGCCCCTGAACACAACCTTGCCCTCTTACTGTACACATTGGGATTCACAAGGCCAGCGCACCCAATAAAACCAACTGTTGTATAAGCAGCCCGACAATCAGGAAGTGCACAAGGTTCATTATTCAGTACATACATGACGGCTTGATTCCAGTGTGGAAACAAACAAGGACTTCTTCTTTCTTCTTCTTCTCTACCTCTCCCATTTGATCCTTTTTTTCATTTGGTCTACCCTGTGCTTCACCACCCTAAACCTACTGCTCTCTCTATTTTTGATCGTGTCAAGCGCCAGATTGGTTGCTAAGAGGAAGCACTTTCAATGATAAAAGAAGAGGAGCGGATGGAGGGATGAGAGAAGAGGGATAAAAATGTATTGTGCCCCTTCTGAGTGTCCCTGAATGATTTATAACACAAACTGACGCTTGCAAGGAGCCTCTGGGAAAGTTGTGGCTGCACTTCTCCTCCTCCTCCTCCTCCTCCTCCTATCCACCCTGCCTGGCATTTGTGACCAACCAACAGAAAGACATAAATAGATGGAGAGGAAGAGTGAGAAAACAGTGCCAGAGTGAGACACTGTGCTTGTGTCTTTCACTCAAGTCCATCTTCAAGAGGATTAACGTGTACGCAAGTCAGGGTTGAAACTGGATTAGTTTCATCCTCAAATAATCTGCCAAATTTTCTCTTGAGTCACTGATACATTTATGAGTTCATGAAATATCAGAAAATAATAAAGTGGACCAAATACAAGTTTCCTTAACCCAAGATGACACCTTCAAATATTTGTTTATAATAATGATGCACAATCTGTCGATAGAATAGAATCACTAATCTCAAGTGAATTTCGAGGATCATAACAAACATTTGTATCCGGTCTACTCACAGCATAATGCATAAACCCCGTCTCCTCCATGTTAGTGGATAGGATGTTAACCAAATGAAAATGACAAAGTAAAGAAATATTTCTAACGATGGTTTCTGTCACTTGAGGTGAATCCTATCACACTGATACATGTTTAAATGTTAGAGTTTCTGCTATGTTGGGTTACAAGTAGTTATACGATGCTATAAAAATGGGGTGAAATTTCACAATTAACAAGGGATACTGATTGCGATTGGTTGAACGTGTGTAGCAAGACCTTGGTCCCGCAGCTCGATCATGTAACGATCTAACAGTTTAGATTTTGTAAAGTGTTTTCTGTTAAACTGTTAGATCTCTGTTTTGTGTTTGAGTTGTTTTCATGTGTGCACTCTGTGTTTCTGTTTCCTGTTTTATTTTGTAGTCTCTGTTCCTTGTGGGTTGTTTCTGTCTTCACTTCCTGTCTTGGTGATTGTCTTTCTAACTCCTCATGTGTTGCACCTGTGGCCAATTACCCCTGCATTCCCTGTGTGTATTTAAACCCCTGTCCTTCCCCTTGTCCTTTGTCGGATTGTCTGTTTTTTTTCCTGCGTTCCGGTGGATTATGTTATGTTCCATGTTGCTGTTCTGTTCTGCGTTCCTGTCCTGAGCTCCTGATCCTCATGTCAGCTTCCTTGTGCTTTTGTTTAGTTAAAAGACTCTTTTCAGATTAAATACGCTTTTTGTTAAACATCTCTGCTCCTGGGTCCATCTCTTTCCATAAACCGTGACGGATCATAACTGTCAGACTCTGCCTCAAACAACGTCAATGGCAGAAGATGGTAGCCTTGATATTTTGGCTTCATTTGTAGGGGTAGGAAGTGGGGAGGAGTCATCCATCTTTTACAGTCTATGGCCCAGATATACAACCAGTCATAATAGTCTAGCTGTTATTATGACAACTTTGAGCCCTAGTTTCTGTGAATTCAATCAACAATAAAGAGACTCAAGTGTGAACAAATTCAACACGATTCCCAGAGAGACCGACGATGACGGCGGTGGGTTTTTGGACGAGTCATGCCGGAGGTGCTTTAACTCACATGTCCCTTTTGTAGAAGTGCACAGCTTTAAATAAAGCTGAGAAAAACCAAATATGAGGCGATTTCCGCAATGTACAAAAATGATCCCAGGATGAAAATAAACTAATCCAGTGAGATAGAAAGAAACTCAACATTATGTCCTGATTATCCTGCCAGGGCGGCATGGTGTGGATTTTTATAGCAGTGACTCATTTTCATAGAGTGAAGAACACACACACACACAAGCAGACACACACACACACAATGTTCTAAAGCAGGATTTGGAAACTTCGGGGCAGCTCTCCTCTCAGAAGCTTAGTGAAACTATTGAGACATGCATGCATACAAACACACACACACACACACAAGCATACACACACAAACGCACCAGAGACTGTTACCTTCTCAGATTAGCTTTAAACATAAATGCGGGTGTTTGTGGATTGAGGGACAAATTCGAGACAACTCTGAATGTGTAGTTTATTTGAAGCCATTTCCTCTTGTTGCCTTAAAGCAAACAACAACCCAGAAACCTCACAGCCGCTGCTCAACCTCTGCAGAGGATGTTTAAAACTTGAATTTGACTCCAATGACCTTTTGCAAACCGCTCCTGTCTCACATAGAGCACTCTGATCAGAAATGACCTTGTGGGCCTGTAAGTCCTGACTTTACTGCAGAGGCAACAAACTCATCGGAGCAGTGATCTGAACCTTCACAAAAAATGACTGCCCGTTATCAAGTCATCCAACTTGTCAGCAGAGATACAGTGAAGTTGAGCAGCTGTAACATATTCAATTCAATCTCACAAAAACTGAAGTGAAAAAACAATCAACAAGCAGGAATGGCCGTCTCTTCCAGTTTATGTAAAGATACAGCAATCATTGATTTAGGTTATTATTTAATGCACAGACATGAGACAACATTTGAAATACAAACTCTTTTTTAGGACTTGTTGAGAAGCTAGCCACAGAAACTGTAACTTTGCCACAATGCACAGTCAGTAGTACGGCAGCCAGTTAAACTGGTGCATCACTGGCTATTCTGTAATACAGGAAACCTTTGGTCAGTCCACAGTTGTGAGAGGAAGTTAATGAGTCCTAATGTTTTAAGGTTCATGGATTTCTGCGACACGACCGTTACCAAAAACACGTTTAACTGTTTAAAAAACGTTCAACCTTTGAGCCGTGTTTCAATTACTGTCAGAACTGCATCAACCCTCCCTTCTACAGATGTGTCCATTAGAGTAGACTCTCAATAGTGCCAGGCCACATCATTCACACTTCTGGCAAAGCAAACGACAGCAGCTCCACTTTTTGCCCCGAAGCTTTAGGTCAACATCAATCTTAATCTCCATATTGATGCAGAAAAGCCACTTGCGATGATGCAGATTTACAAGGTATTAATATAAATGGGAGTAGCACACGCACAACCACGGCACATGAAAGCCTTCACACAAGAGAAACATTTTCACACCATTTGCCCCTCTTCACATGTCCATGCACAACATGTATGGATAACGTGGCAGCTATGCAATATTGAGCTATCCCAAGGCATTGGTGAGGTGTCTGGGGGGGAACCACAGGATGTGAGAGGAAGAAAAATTCTGAATTATGGAGTATTGAAATGTGAAATGGAAAGGCAGAGTCATCATATAAACTCCTAACACCATGACAGTTGTATGACTGATACAAACACATATCAACATACATGCATATTAGTGTTGGGTAGCCAACTTGCTTTTGATCGCGTTGCCTTGGAGCTTCAGACGGAGCCAAAGAAGTTGCCGTCTCCATTAAGTGACGCAATTTTATCACCATCTTTGGTGATTAATACATTTTGGGGGATTCATTTGTTGAAGCTTACTGTGCTTTATATGTATATAACACATAATTTATCATTACCCAAGTTCCTTACTAACATGCTTAGTACGTTCAAATAGTAAGTATGATTTTTCAGTAAACCTGAAATTTTAAAGGAAACCAATAGTATAAGAATTGCATACTATTTATTTGAAAACTTTACAGTGTGGACTACAGATGAAGAAAAGCACAATGCATTGTTTTCTACTGGTACCACATTGTAGGTACTGGTACTATAATGGTTTGACTGTGAATGCGAAATTCTGCAACAATTTTATATTTGACTCAATTAAGTAGTGGAGGATTATTCTTTGTAACGTCCAAGTTAAATCCAAACACATTACAACCTGTTCCCTTTGAGAGTCTGCAAGGCTGCAGTGACGTGGCTTTAAAACACACACACACACACACACACACACACACACACACACACACACACACACACACACACACACACACACACACACACACACACACACACACACACACACACACACACACACACACACACACACACACACACACACACACACACACACACACACACACACCTCATTCCTTTACATAGCCTGCGATGGGAAAGCTGCATTTATCTCAGTTCCCGAACGATCTCCTCAGAGAAAGCAGACAAATATAATCACAACGTCTCCGAGCGTCAACATGGATCTTTTTGAAACACTTCTGTCAAGGACCCAAGGGTTAAGAAAAGACTGACAACCTGCGACCACTGGACAACACCTTATAATTATTTCAGATGCCTTGAAAGAATTTCTCTCCCTAAAGCCACAAGAGTATTTTCTCCCAATATGGAGGTTTGTGGAAAAAAAAAAGAAAACACACTGCCGAAACCACGCAGATACAAAGCGAAGCCTGAGATCACTGCCTCTGTTTTGAGGGCACTGGACAAACTTGTGCAGTATCTCAAACAGACGTCAGCTAGAGTATTACCACTCTGGAGAAATCTGTACAGGTATGAAGCTGTAATAAAAGATACAGATTTCCACACACGTGCAAGAACCCGCAGATACGCACAACACACAAAACAGCCCTCATTCACTGGGAAAGCCTTTATGGAGCAATCCCATGAATCCAGAGGGGTCAGGTGTGTGTGTGTGTGTGTCCGTCCCTCCGGAGTAAACCCTGGAGTGTTCTCTATTAAAACCATTCATCCTCTCTGGCAACTATCTGTGTTCATGCCTTTTCAGCTTTTTTTCAGCCTGTTCAATAGTGTGCGTGGTCGACTATCTTGGTTTTGCCAAACCTTCACACACACACACACACACACACACACACACACACACACACACACACACACACACACACACACACACACACACACACACACACACACACACACACACACACACACACACACACACACACACACACACACACACACACAATCAATCTCCTCACTTGTCTTTTTCCAAACCCTTCGTCCTCAAAGAAACACACACACACTCACACAGGATGAGACAGGCAAACACGCTAAGTGCAGTGTCACAGAGCGTCGTCACTGGCCTGTTAAATAATTCAACAGTCCCTCACACACAATTTTGCACATCAGAGAAAGTGAGGGAGGAGGAGCAGGGGAGTGTTCGGGCACCACCAGCGGGATAGAGTGTTATAAAGATCAACAGACACACACATAGAGAACAGGCCTAGAGAGAGCAGCACCTCTAACTATGGAAACCACAATTTAAACAAACGAGCGAATCTGATCCTGTTTCACGTTTGAAGTGAGAATATTTCACATCCTTGTACTCCACGTACCCTCTAATCCACTGTAACCACAGATTTACAATGAACAGTGGTAGTTTGAGCTTTTCCACTGTTGTTTCTTCAAGGGGCTCCATGGACCTGCTGAGGTGCTGCCCAAGAATAGCCACATATAAACATATCACACTCTTATTTTTAGATTTCTTTTTCACTGCTACTGTAGTTTTTTCCTATCATTGGTGTGTGGCCTCTGGCTCAGGTTAAACCCTTTGAAAAAATACATACAGTGAATAACATCTTTTCTAGTTTGACATTCATCACTAAAATGACTTCCTTTAATAATTGCCAAATTGCTCACATTTTAGCCAGCTCTGGTTAACGCTACACTACACTGAAATAGCTAACAGAAATATGTACTAACAGGAATAGTGTGACAACCCTCTTTAACAAAACGCTGTGTTCTACAATACTTATACACAATACACATTATAGCACTAATTATTTAAAACTGGTTTAACACAAAAGAAGGATGGGATACACCCGATCAACCACCAGGACCAACAGCTATAAAGAAGAGAGTAAAATACCAGAACATTGATTGCAAACCAACCTTGGTGCACATTTAATCGTTATTTTTATTGCCGGGTTTTACAGTCGTAGAGGATGAAGACAGTGTGTGTGTGTGTGTGTGTGTGTGTGTGTGTGTGTGTGTGTGTGTGTGTGTGTGTGTGTGTGTTTTTATGTGTTGTGAATTCATGTTGAGTATTAAAGATCCTAAGGGGAAAAAAACTAGAGTCCAAGACCCTTGTCAGTAAAACTAAAGATTTGATTCCCATTTCCTGAACAAGAAATTGTGAAAGATCAGAGTTTAAAGATCTAAACAAAGCTGTTTTTTAAACTCAATAAACCTGTGATTTTAACGTATAGTTTAGGAAGTTGTTCTGGTATTGAAAAGGTCTGAATCTCAACCAAACCTTTGTTTATTTGTTCATTTCTGTTCTTTTCGTGACTTTACTTCACTTAATCACATGTATAAATGTGGGAGTTTCATGTTTACATAATTTCTTTTCACTCAGGCAATCATTTTGGTCAAACTCGCTCTTTTTAAAGACCCTTGTGGGCCCAGCAATGAACCAGTTCATTATTTTTGAAAGCACGACTCCACCAGCGCCACCTCCTCTAACCTGACTCACTAAACAAACACCAACACGCACTTTGTAATTTTGTGTCCCAAAAGTATTCAATTAATTATTTCCTTAAATCAGATAGATAGAGATAAGAGAAGACGCTGGGGTCAATGGGCTGTAAACAAAAACAAGTGATTTCCACAGTGGAATATTTACGTGAAGGACTCTACCCAAGCACCACCCCTGTTCTGGTTATTTTGTTGTCGTGAATGAGTCTGACTCGGACAATCTCCTGCTGTGCTTTCTTCAGACGTGAAAGGCAAAAAGAATTCTCCATGATTAATATCAAATGTTTATTTAATGGCTTGAAATCCCGTAGCGTGAGAGGAACAGTGACGGAATATTGAACAGACACCCACAAGGAGAGTGAGAAACATCAGCACACCCAGCAACTGACGGCAACTTTCATATCTTACAAGCCCAGAGCACAGTGATATTTACAAGGAACAGCATCTCTGGGCAGTGGAAGGTCAGAGAATGTAAAAAAATTACTGCAGTTCAAATGATCGCAGGTTTTACTTGGCCCCCAGAGCTAAATTATTAAAGAGCGTTATATTGATATGCTCCAATGTCATCAGCTCCGCTCTCGTGGCCAGAAAAAATAAATTAGAATTCCTATTTATTACTGAGACATAAAAGTTATGTCGCCCAGTTTACATCACAACTCCATGTCTGATTAAATAGTTCGAACGCACCCACACACACACTCCCAGCACTTAGTGTCAACGTCAGACAAAATTGAACATTCAAATGTATGATTACACTTAATTGAAGTCGATACTGACAATAATCGCTGCTACACACGCAACAAGCTCTTTTCGTGCGAGGTCGTTAACATGAGCAATCTGTTGAACCATCGAGCCAAAGTCCATCACCCACTGACAGAGGAATGCAGATTGAAACTGCCCAGCTCATAGTTCATCTGTGTCACAGGTATCTAATGTATGCTCGCAGCCTGGAGGCATCACGTGGAGTTTACTAATTCACATCAACACGGGTTGATGATTAGGAGATACATTAGCCAGCTGATTGTTATGGGTCCATTCATAAACTCAATCTGACATGGTTAGAGCTTCAGCTGAGCTGTAATTCAGAAGTTCACAGTTTCAGTTTTAAATTACTCAGAACAGCTGCCGATTTAGTGACTTGGGGTCAGCAAAGGTTCAGCTAAAGAGCAAAGAAAACACATTTGGGGCTATTACAGTTATTGCAGATGCAGTTCTTATCATCAAGATGAAAAATTGAGGTATAAACACATTCAACTTGAATAGAACTATAGAACACATAACTCTGCCAAGGCCACTAAGGCAGTCCTGTAGAAAGGCCTGATTTATTTCATCCAAATCCATTAATTCCGCCCAATAAAGAAAAAGGATCCACACCGAAATCCCATGTGTTCTGATCCAGACTGTATCCTTCTATCAAGTGGTGGAAATCCGTTCAGTTTGTTTTTTTGTAATTTCGCCACCATACAAACCAAGGTTCTCTGTGGAGGTGATAACCACACACCCCGTTGCCTTCAAAACCTTTTCGTACCACATTTATATGGACTATGTTTTTTTTTATTTGGTGGCCCTGCAGGCTAATGAGCTCCGATCAGCAGAAGGACAGGGTTGAGTGACTGGAGTCCAGTCAATCACAGGTTTCAACAGAGTGTAATCTGTAGAGCGTTGGCACATACACAAGCCACATCTAATTCATAAACCTGACCCAAGGTCCCCGGGTTCGGGCACCAGCTCAGTATCCCGCCGCCCACTTTCAGCTGTGGCATGAACTCACACTGCGGTGACAAATGATTTAATCCGTATGAGTCACAGTGTCAATGTCTCTGCTACCATTTTATAATGACACACCTCCCCATGGTGAATATTTTGAGTTAACTAGTGACCTAACAAAAAGAAATGCACAGTGTGCATAGATAACAGAACGATCCATTCGAACAAGGTCAACATTTACACTTCAAACCACTCCTGTTTTATTACAAGAATAAAACGTTGTAAAATAAGGCGTAATTATTCAACTTTCAGACTCTGTTCCCACTGGGACACTGCTTTTGCATGCTTACACCATAACAGCATCCCAGAAAATAGAACAGGCACAAGAGCAGAGGAAATTATTCTCTCATCTGGAGTATTGTTTGAATTATTCAATCCAAGTAAAAAGGTATTTAAAAAGAACTTCAATTTGAGGCTGATCAGTTTACATAAAATATGACAACCATGGTTACATGCTTTGTTCAACAGTGGTATGTGTCCAATATGAAAACACACAGTTCATGGAGGACATTATGGTGGGTCTTTTTTCTCCTAGCAGGAGGATATGACTAATATCTACATAGGCTTAGATACAGATGCTGGTGGAGTAATAACATTCAAGTGAGATGACGTAGTAAAAAACAACTGATTAGCTTCGCTACATCTATTAAGATTACAAACAATATCTTTCAAACAAGACAGACACTACATTTCTCCACAAATAAACTGATATTGGGGGTGCAACAAAACCTGTAAAAACAGAATCAACACAGACATTAGCCAGTGTCCATTACTCTCTTCATTCACAGCCATTGCCTGTGTTTCATCACTTAGTTTCAGTGTCTGCTGTCACCTCACTATTCATTATTTACACACAAACGAAAAAATCTTCCACTGAATTAAGCCTCAGTTTGGTATTAATGTACATGAGGGAGTAAGAAGTGTGGCTAGAAGTAGAGCGCCTAACTCCACCAAAGATGTACGGACACCTTTAAACTCAATCAAGCAAATTGTACAAAGGTATAGCTATCAGTGAATATATCTAAATTTGAGGGAATTATGCTACGAATGTATGCTGCAGTGGAATATAAATACAGATGGTGATTGACAAAAAGTGGAGAAAAGAGGACAGACAGCAATTAAGACTAAATGCCAATTAGTTTAGGTCATTGAGGTGCAAAGTTGTTATTGACCCTGGCTGACACATCGGACCACTGCTGGGGCTAAACTGGTGTGAAAGCAAAAAGACAGGCCATTGGATGAGGGCTGGTGTTTTCATCAATGTGTGTACTACTCACTCACACTGGCCACATGGAGCCAGGCTCAGCTGGGACTTGGTGGCTTGATGGGCCATATTGACTAGGCAATAACCCAGGGCCAGTTTATGACACTATCAATTCCCAGTTGTATTGATTTTCATTGTGGCTGCGAAAATACTCTTTGGTTTGCACACGCATGCACAACACATGACAGCTGTGGTGCAATCACACAAGCACACAAAAAACAACGCAACGCATCCAGACAATGTTGGAGCACACTAAAGCAACTATCAACAAATATTAAATCTCATAAATGGCTGGTGTGTCAGAGTGTAGCTGTGAAAATGATCAGGCTGTTTCCCGTCAAGGCCAAATGACAGCCAGTACAGATTGAATATGATGATGCACCCACTGAGGTTTGAGGCCCGATATGAAATAGTCTGGCTTTTCAAACACACACATGGAAAGTGCACTTTGCATGTGTGGCTTTGCTGCTGCTTTCACACACGCACTGAACTTTTTTTAATTTTCCAGAGAGACTGTATGTGAGAAAGCAAATGTCCGACTTAGTGACGCCTGACATTTTGTGGAATTGTTTGGCCAGCCCCCGAGTAAAATGTCCAAGTGAGCCCACAAAATCTCCGGAAAAATTCACAGAGAGCATGTTGATGACATTTCTAACACGCAATGGATATTAAACAGAAATTGTTTTTAAATCTCAGGATGAAAAAGAGGAACCATACACATAGATGACACCAACAAACGTGTCAACTTGAAAAGCCTTTGGTGCTAAGGACAGATGTCGGTGTCGATGGGCTGCAAACAAAAACATGTGATTTGTGTTTGCTTTAGAGGAGGCTCATGGTGAGAGAGTGTCCCTCACACCACACTCGGAGCTGAGCTGTGTGTGCATGCAAATGTGTAGTGTGTGTAGAAGGGCAGGGCTTTGAGTAAAGTGAAGCGCTCCTCTAAAGCCAGACAGGATTTTCCAATCAAGGGCAGCAGAAAGATTAATAGCGGCCTGTTGGATGTTCCACAGCAAAGCCAGTGCAACAGAGAATGTGTTACAGTGAGCAGGACATGCAGATGCCAATCGCTCAGGTTTTTTTTTCTCACAATAAAATATTAAAGCGACTCAAACAGAGGCTGTTGAGTTGCATTAGTTGGAGTGTGAGTGATGCTGTCGTACCAAGAACGGCAGCTACCACTGTCTTTGCATGTGTGTCCACCTTTTCCTAGATCAGGCTTCCCTCATTCTGTGATCTGGTGCAAGAGCTAGAGAACTAAGATTAAGACCCTTTCGCCTCAAGAAACATCTTAATCTTTTCAACGGCCTGATTTCCCTAATCTGCAAACCAAGTTTTACACAATTCAGAGCAATACCGACTGGTGTGCGAGCGAAGAACACTGCTCAGTGAACGAATCTGCATGTAAGATGTCTGTGCTGTGTGAAATGAGAGGTCCTCTTTGACTTTCTTGAAGGCTGTGTTCTTGGAGGGATGATGTCATGCAGTCATTCGCTAACGCCCCACAGGATGGCGGAAGATGAGGTGATTCACAGTTGTACATTTATGTCCAGGACTCCCACAGCTGTCAGCTTCATGTTACACTGAAGAAAAAAGTCCTGCAACCAGTTGTGTATCATTGCACGTACACTTTTCTCTGCCAGGTTTTTTGTTACTTCGAGTCGTGCTTCAAACTATGGCTATTCAACATCCCTCTGGCCTCTACTGTAAAGTCCGAGGAGGAAATGGATTTCACGATTTGATGCTATAAAAACAAAATTGAATCAAGCTAAATTACATTTTCTGGAGGAGTCTGTGGATTTCAGTTGACCGTGAAGAGAGAGCGGGGTTGGGGGCATTGGGGGGTTAATGTGTCAAAATCTGCAAGTGGTTCCAGACAAACACCACAAACTTACTCTTACTCAATGAACACTAACATGGCACAGTGCCCCTATTGTTCTCACTTCATCAGTGTGACAGAGGAGCCGCGTCAAGCCAACACGGAAATGGGTTGGTTCATCACAGCGCATCAACTGAGCAGTGCCTGTGAAGGTGTTGGGTAATTTGACTCCTCTATGTCTCAATGGATGCAACGCAGCAGGAGAAGCTTCAGCTTGCTAACCTACAAGCTTCCGTCCCTGCTTTGCCAGAAGAAAAGAGAAAGAACCATCAGCCAAAGTGAAAGCTAAAGACAGGGGGAGGAAATTAAGCAGAGGAAACCCCCAAAAAAGGAGACATGCATGTAGGCCACTGAGTCATTTCCCTTGTGTTTTGCCACTTCCTCTTCTTTTTCAAATATACACTGACAGTATAAATTATGTACATCATCACTCGGGTTTACACAGAGTGGGAGAGGGCCCATGGGTTTTAGGCCTTAGGATTTCAGCTTTTTATCCCCTGTAAAGTCTGTCCGCAATTAGTTTGGGAATTAATTCTGGTTCAGATCTTAGCCTCCCCCTTCCTCTTTTAGATCTTCATCCATGGCTCTTTTACACACACACAGAAGGGGGAAAAAGAGAGGAGTTAAAACGTGTACTATCTGGCCTGCGGAGGACCGATTTTACTATCACAAATGCCTTTAAGTTACCACCTACGTAATAGTTATGTGGCTTAGTACACCAACAAGCTAAATGACATGTTTAATACCCTTGTTAGAATGGCTGTTTGCAGTGTCTGTGTAGAAACGGATCCAGATTAATTTGGCATCAACTGGTCCACTGTAGCCAAGAGCATTCATAACCACCGGCACTTAAGTATTGATGGATTTTGTTAAACGATTGCTTGTGAAACTACTCGATAACAGACGCGATTTCCCACCAACATACAGTTTACTTGCGGTAGCAGCCGTTTGCAGACATGTGTGATATCATCTAGTATCCTTATTAAATGAGTTAAGCTTTTAAAGGCGAGTAAACTCACTTTCTGTCATCAGGACAAACAGGAAAATAGTTGTAATAGCCAGTTTTCAAAGTTCCAATGACATGGTCACTCCAATCAGTTCACCACTCTGCTGCCTGTTTTTTATTTGTTCTGCTGAATGTGAATCTGTAACATTCACTCTTGGTCCAGGCTTTCTGTTCCTGGTGGAATCCATTAATTTCTGCAACCTCTCCCACCCTGTCTCTTTGGGGAGGGGGAATGAAAGGGGGAATGAAAGGGGGGTTGGAGAGTCACTAGTTCCTTCCAGTAAAAAATTATCTTTCACTACATCCTGTACTTTAGCTGTGCAGTCTGATCTCACCACAGCTCAGACGTCACGACCTTTAAAATCCACAAAACCCTGTGTATCAATAATTGATAGAACATATCTTTACACTGCAAATATTTGTCAGAAAAAAAAAGGACCATAAATGAATAACAGGAACCTATTATATATAACTCACAGCTCAGTAATTCAGAGTGAAAGCATGATTGATAGACAGAAGAAAGCTCTTAGAATAGATGGAGGTCAGTGTTAGATGCAGTAGTCCTACTTGGTGTCCATTATGGCTTTCTATCATGGTTATCATGTTGACTTTGCATGTCTGAGTGTGTGTGTGCGCGTGCGTGCATGCATGCATGCATTCGTGCAGGGGGGTAATCAGTATTCAGCCCTAGCTTCTTTAATTTTCCTACAAGGCTTTTGATTTCCTGATTATCATACCATGTCCATTTAGATTTGATGCTATCAACAATTCCATAGCTAATCTAAGAATGACTGCTTTCATTAGTGGTGATCACAAAGAGGATCGACAATAAAATCCGGCCTGTTATTATTGCTGACAACAGTAATTTGAACCTTGATATCTAATCAGGCAGTAATATTAGCCTGCTTCCTGCCCTATCACTGAATTGATTAACAATGTACAAAAGGCTCTTTCCTATCCGACATGGACCTTGGATCACACCAAGAAAGAACAGCAGGACACTGGTAATGCAAGATGCTGTGAATGAAAACCCAGGAAGGGTGTGCACACATGAGCTTCTTTGATACCTTCATGGACTGATCATTTCACCATTTTCTAATTTGCCCGGCGGGACGACATCATCCCTGCAATTATCCTATAGGGTTCGTGACCTCGTGGCTTTCTAACACTGCACATCTGGTTCATCCGTGTGTGTGTGTAGCAGAGATGTGCATGTGTGTGAGTGAGAGAGAGAGAGGAAATGAGAAGGAATGATGGAAGTAGAGGGGCGGGATGTTGACTGGCAGAGTGTCTTCCAAGTCACAGCCTAATTGGACAATTGTTCAGTTTAACCTCAGGCTCCCTGGCTTCAGAAAGACATACAAAACCGATCTAATATGGACTATTAACCAAGAGAAAGGTGGCGGAAGCACTTGGCTTTGGCTCACATTGCATTATTTTTCCCCATGAGAAACTCCCATGTTCCCTTATGATCTATGACACATCACTCACATCCAGTCTGGGTTAAAATAGCCGTGTTGTCCAACAGTATGTGTTTGCCTTGATGTTGCATTAAAAATTATTGTTGGAGGGATTCCCACGATAAACGCATTCAGCCAAGCAGAGGCACAGACTTAACTAAAAAATACAAAATAAAAGTCACATTTAGCCTGATTCACTGCTGGCTTGCGAGAGCTCGACACAATCTCCCCCTGATTCATCAGAGGTAAATCTCCACTTGACCCAATGGAGGCTGTCCAGTTGCAGCATTAGGGATGCACAGAGCTTGGGCAGAGGCCTACTTTCTCTTGGGACTGGGGGGGGGGGATGGGGGTGGGTTTGGCACATGCTCTGGTTGCCCAACAGATGAGGAGTTATCCAGCGTTCATGTTCATTTTGGTGGCAGCAAGAGCAAAACGGATCAGTATGATCATGCCAGGCGACATCACCCTTAAAAACTCTGCACCATTTGATAATGAAGCGATGCCAAGGGGCTAGCACTGAACACACTGTCCACCGCTGTGCTGACCTGGTAGTGTTTAATCAACACATTACAAATTGGAAAAACAGTGGAATCAAAAAAGAAAATAATAACAATTTGACGATGTAGAACTGAGAGACACCAAAGCGCTTTGGGCAGGCAAAGGAAGTTCCCAAAATAGACCAATGTGAAGCAGTGTATTACCTCACCCCCACTCACATCAGCAAACATGCCCATCACAATTATGTATCCTAAGCCTTGCTGACATGCCCCACTCTGCTAAGCTAGCAGAGCACAAAGTTTCCCCAGCTGGTTGCATGCAGGGGAGAGTCAGCAGAATGGACGAAAATTGTAGGCCTATGACATGACACTTTGAATTTTTTAAAGACCACTATTACAGTGAACCATGTAGTTCTAAAAATACTCCTAAGCCCTTTCCTTCATTCTGCCGAGCTAAATTAAGCCCCAGACCCGGGAGGGGTGGTGGTGGGCAGAGATAACACAAGTCAGCCATCAGCGATGGTAATGTCTCTTTGGGTGATGATGATGGCTGCACCTAATTCCCCAGCACTTCAACTTGGCCCAGTCACGGAAGAGCAGAGGGAGGCTTGCAGATTTCACAGGAGAGCTGGAGACAGATGTAGCCAGACATAATGGGGGTTGAACAGAGTAGGGGGTGGTGGTGGTGGTGGTGGTAGTAGAGGGGGTAAACTCATGGCCACAGCTGCAGAAGGATAGGAGGCATGCTTCTGATGAAGGGCTGTAATCAAGTCGCTTATGCTAACCTCCCACACCCAGTCAGGCCAACTTGCCAAAATGCCTCTCTTATGACAGAGAGGGGTTTCGGAGGCTAGAGGAAGAAAACAAAAGAGGAAACGAAAAGCCCATCTAATGCACATGAAACAATGATGCACATGTTCAACAACCAATCAGTTCTGTATTTTGGTGTAAAAATATGTTAACATTGTGTGCAGTAAACAAATTAATCCAGATGTCTGCAGGAAGAGAACATTTAAAAAAAAGATTTGATGTTCCAGGTGAAAAGTCTGGCATTTGCCTCCAGAAATAAGAGACAATAAACGTCTTCAAAAGTGCCCAATATTTTCAGCTGTACACTGGGTGACGGCTGGACACCAGCAATCGCCCAAAAATCTGAACAAGACAGTGAGACAAAGACAATTGCCAGCGGTGAGAAGTGGACGAGTGAGGAGCAGAAGTGGCACAATCACATGGGAGGCATTTGTTGATGAGACATCTGTTGGGCCATGACTTCCTCCAGTCAGAAACAGCTTTCAGTCGACCAAGGCCATGACTCAGGTCTGTGCCAGCTGCTGGGCCATGACTAGATCAGTTTTACGTTTTCTTTGAGACTCCTATCGTGATCAGTGGTGCAAATAAACAGCTGATGAAAGAGTTTCCTGATTATGGCTAGAGGCTGACTGATACCGATTCGGGGGGGGGGGTCAATACTGATACCGATACTAGGGAGTAAAGAAATAACAACGAATTGGGCAATCTTTGGTAATCCTAAAATGTCACAATCAAAATGTTTAACCTTAAACAAATAACCGTGGATAAAAATTAGCACTAATACTATTTTATTCAGAAAATTAAGTAAAATGTAAACATATCTTTTCATTTTGGTGCAAATCAGCAAAGATAAACTGTGTTACATCTTTGAAAAGCTCATGTTGGTCAATTTTTTATCAGCCAAGCAATGAATCTATCAGGCTTAAACTATGACTTGTTCTTTGGCGCCTTTGCGGACATGACCCACTAGATAGATTATTAAAAACATACATTTAGCTTCAAAGCTTGAGATCTTTTGTGTGATTTTAAAAACCCACCAACTTAATTAAATTGAGACAATAGATAAGAAGATGGAGTCTGACTTGGATACAAACACTGCCTTGATATCCACCAGAAACAGGATTATGGAACCACCCGCTGTGAACATGGGCATGTGTATAGTGTCCTAAAGATTTGGTAATTAAATAAAGTGCTACTGCTACTCTAGATTAATCCTTCTACCAAATATCTGTACGGGTTCTCTTTCTCGTTGGCTTCACAGGACTCGGATCGTGCAGCAGCGAGGAGTTTTGCTGTCCTCTGAATCATTAAAAGCGGTCTACATGAACACATCTGCCAGTGGAGGAGAGGTGGGGGGTAGGGGGGGCATAATTCTCCTTGTCATCTGAGACAGCATTCCTATATTAGACATGCTAAACCAGATCACTGCAGAACATTAAGCCTGACAGCAGCGCTTTAATATTTGATGCGCTCTGCTACCGTGGCATAAACCACCAAACTGCCGTGGCACCGGCTACACTGACAATTCTCTAATATATTTTTCAGAAGTCAACCTACTGTCACATGGAAGTGGAGAAAAGTTGAGAATTGTGAGAGATGCTGAGGTGGATTAGTCAGCAGGGAGGAGGAAACAGAGACACAGGTTGCCCTAGATCCAGAGCAAAAATCTGCCAAGACTTTCCCCAACTGGCATCAAGGGGTTTCGACTTTTGGAAAATGTCATAATAGCCGTCTACCAGAGTCTCTCCGATGTGTTGAGCTGACCCAGCACACAGACAGTAAACTCATCACAGCGTTTGTGGCAAGCCACAAGGCACTGCAATTGGGTCCTGGGTCTTTGGCAGCAAAGCAGGTAAACTTGTTAACTTTGACATCTGAATGAACCCACACACGAGAAGGAGGACGGGGGGGGGGCAGGAGATTCACACACTCTGGGAAGACATCACTGTCTTGATAATAGCCAGGACAGAGGCACCGTCCGAAACAATGTTTTCACTGCTAATTAAAACATGCCCGAGGTACTGTGAGGCCAGAAGTCAGCATGTATGCCTTCTGGTCTTAAACTACACAAGTCAGGGTTCAGAATGAGAGTGAACGAGATCACATTTGACGTAACAGCACGTTAGAAGAGCTGCGAAACAGAAGCTGAAACAGCAGAGGACAGTGGTGACGAATTGTTGTGTGGATAAACATCCCAATGGCATGTGGTCAGGCAAATTTAAAAACCAGAAATCTGCTGACTCAACAAAAGCAGTTTAATATTGTGTTCGACTTAGATCAGTGGTTATCAGAAATATTTGGGATATCCATTAACTAGTTTGATTGAGTCATCCACTTTTGCAACTTTAATCTCAGAGAATCTGCAGGTGTTCTATCATATTACCTGCTTCCTACAACTTTTTACCTACAATAACCCTGATACAGTATAGTGATGCTAATGACAGTCAACGTTTACAGAGACACTCAGGTGCATGGTGCATGGTTCTCCTTATTTCATTTTGAATTCCAAAACAGAGCAATCACACAGAACAGCTTTTTAAATTAACTTGTCAACACTCATTTCACCAAACCCCAAATTATACTTGTTGAGTTTTTATAGCATAAGATTTATTGGCGTACGTTGGGACAGAAACTTTACAGGAGCTGTGAGGGAAATTCTCTCACTCCCACAGCTGCCTCAGGCAGATCAATACTACTCTCTAATCTAATATCTCAATGACTGTCCTTTATATTAATAATGACCACATCAAGTCAGAAAGATATTATTAGGGTAGCTCATCTAATTGGCTTAATGGGCACCCCAAGTATGGAGGCTTGAGTCCTCTGCAGTGAACACAGGTTTGGTTCTGACTCGACCCTTTGCTGCATGTCTTCCTCGCACTCTCTCCCTTTCACTCTTAAAATTCTGTCCTATCAATAAAAGGCTTGAAGTCACATTAGTAACATTTAACTTTACCTCAACTCTAATGTTTGTCACAAAAGTTCTGCTCTGATGACAGATCGTTGGCATCATTACCTTTGATAGTGTTGTAGGTCTTCCAAATACGACTGATATTGCAAAATTTGTTGTGTTTTTTGTATTTGACTATATTCAAACCAGGTAGTTACATCATCATGGTGGGTGACTTGTTTGGGTTGGACACTGATACTCCGATGTCAGGTGTTTGTTGAGCTCTACCTTTACATTTCATTTCTACCTGGCTGTCAACAAGTGTCACAGGAACGCACACAACCAAAGCGGAAACTATAGGTGTTATGCAAAGTCAACACTGGCATGACAACTCTGTCAGCAGCCTGGCAGGACGTACTCTGTGCAATGTGGTAGGGTTTCATATCTGAGATAAGATCAACATGCCAACTTTATGTCTATATGGAAAAATAAACAAACATTTAGGTCTTTAATTTTGCTCAACCACAAACAATAAAAAGGCTGCATATCCAGTTTTTACCTGGTCTTGTTGTGAATGAAACAGAGAAGAACAGATAAACTTACATGGCTATAATTGGGTTGTAGATTACAATTCAATAGTTAAAATCCTACCACATAGTACAAGTGATCATGGAGAGACATAACTAGCAAAGCTATTTTCACAATTTGACTTAAGGCCATTGTGCAAATGGCGGCCTGCCTTTAATGTGAGCATGGCCTTAGTTCACACCCCCGCCCGTCTCTGACAGCCACATCAGCCAGTTGTCAAGAGCAGCTGATGTGTCCTTTCCCAGTGCATCCATCAGCACACTCTAATAATCACAGACACACACAATACACTGGTACTCTAAAGGATTTGCGCAAATACATGTGGACCCCGGCTAACGTCTCAAAAATCTCTCAAACAGCTCTATAAAAAGACATAACTGTTAGCAATATGCTTATGACTGCTTCTGACTGTATAAAGGAAGCTCGCTGTCATGTTACATATAGAGACCAGTGTCATACAGTGTTAACAGCAACACTAGGAAACTTTTTTTTATTTTAAAATAGCATCTTCAGAATGAGTTTGAGGGTTCAGTGACTGTGAATATGGAGAATGTTTCCTCCATCATTCCCACTGTTACCCTGAACGTCTGTTCTTGCTCTATATGTAACTTTGGGGAGTGGGTACGATCTCCTGTGAGAAGAACTGACTGAGAGTCAAAGATTCAACTGTCAGAATCAACTCCAGCAAGTTAAAGAGTAACGCTGAACTGTAAAACACTTAGAAGTCATTAAAAACAAGCATTTAAGAACAATATTCAGCAGGAAACTTTTAAAATATGAAGAATTCTTAACAGAGTTTGGTGGATTTGGTTCAGCGGCAGCTCTTCTGGTTCAGGAGGCAGGGGATCATGGGGAATATCCACTTTTGTTATAGCTATGTTTGAGTCAGACTTCCACTCAGACTCAACACAGTGATTTGCTTCGTTTTTTTTCCCCGACAAGAAACCCACTCAAATGCTCAGACATGGTGCCCAACAGTCAATCGCCACATGTGGCTGCAGAGGGCTCTGATGCTCGGCAAGTTAGTGTTGCTTTAACAAAAGCCAAATGAAATCAGAGAAACAGGTAATAATTCATCCAATATACTCAGTAATTGTGTATTGTTCAGAATGTACCTATTCAAAATGACTCTCCATTTGACTTGTGGTCTTGAAAGTCTCAGGTTTCACATCCTGAACAATAAAAAACATTTACCCCATCAGATGTGAATCACCTCAGCTGGGTCTAATGGTACAGAAACAACCATTTAGTGCATCATAACCTGTGACTTATCAGCATACAGCTGATAGGTCTGATATAGAGCTAACTGCACAATCACATGTTCTGTATCAGGTCAACAACGTGGAGGAGGGAACCGTTTACCTAAACAAGTCACAATCAGAGTAGTCATAAAAGCTGAACTGCCCAAGATACCATCACTAATAAGGAAGTGTATCACTCTCTGTTCCTGCGTTGACAGTCGGCCTCCTAGATATGGATGATTACAACCAGGAAGAGGACTTGCACAACAGCCCTGTGCCCTTTGAACGTAAAGGGCAGCTAAATTGAAGAAGGCCACTGAAACTCTTGATTATAGACTAAAGCTGCGTTTTGACCAAAATCACCAGGAACCTTTAGTACCGGGAACTTTATTCGAGGAACTTAATGGACCCGACCACAGACCACAACGAAAGAGAAGATAACCTGCTGATGTGTGAACAACCGATAGCTACAAAAAACTGATCAACTCTCGTCCACCAGGTCAAGTGGTAAACAGGCAGTACACATCGCGCAAGTAAACATGGAGATAAAAATCGGAAAAGAGTCGACGACAAGAACTAAGCATATTTAAAACACCCGAGATGTCAGACACAACGTAAAGAACCACATTTTATGACCTGTTTCTAAATTCAGACTGTGGTTCCCTGTGGTGGGAACACATATACCCCTTTTGTGTTTTGACAGCCAAAGACCTGGATCTTGCCAAGAAACTCGGGTTCCTCTCTGGCACCAACACTTAGTTGTAGTCTAAAAGAAAGAACTGCTTACATCAGGTGATGGTGGCGGGATTGTCACGACCAACCAGACCAGTTGGACCAACCAAAACATTGTGACCACCATTTAAAAAAAAAAAAAACAGAGCTTGTGTCGTGTGTAGTCTGCAAAGAGGATTGAATATTTTTAAGCATGGATGCCAAAGCGAAAGAGAAGTGGTCTGACAAACTGTTGTTGGTTTGTTGTCGTCAGCTCAAGTGCACAACAAACCAGACAGCGGGAGCTTCACGAGCAGAGCCTGTGCTGGGAAATCAGAGACTTGTACAGTGACGTAATGTCTTGGTGGCTCTATCCTGTGTGAAAGCAAACCAGCAAACCAACTCCGGATAGCACCAGGTATACATCTCGGTTTAAAAGGGGTTATCGTCAGAGTTCTTGCAAAGGGTACCAGCTCCTGTAGAAAATCCTGTGCTGGAAACGCAGCTATTATCCCCCCCCCCCAAAAAAAAAGATTGAAAGAAAAGCACAAACCATGGCTGAAATCTCTAAATATTTGATTCCCCTTAACTGAGAGCAGCTTGACGCCACTTATTCAGCAACATGCCAAGGCGAAGGTCTAGATTCAGCAAAACAAATGTGTGTGAAACGAGTTCATCCACACTACATCTCTCTTCTCTGAGCCCCTGAGCAGAAAAGAAAACAAACACACTCCGCCATTCGAATCCATGTGAGTGACATGTCATAATACCAGGGAGAGGAAGAAGAGGAAGAAGAAGAAGAAGAAGAAGAAGAAGAAGAAGAAGCATCCTTAGAATAAAACCATCTTTACAAAGAACAGTTGTTTATCAGAGGGAACCAGCTCTGCTGCCTCTCACTCATGCGCTCTACGCTCAGGAGATGACATCATGTTGGGTCAGCTTGGGTTTGAGTGCTCGGCTCTCTCTCTCTCTCTCCACATCTGCCATTTCGAGCCCCACGTTCACTTTCTACCTGCTGCTTGCCCTAACCGAGCATGTGCACGTGACTGTGCGCGTGCAGGTGAGGACCTCCGGCAGCGGTAAAGGACTTTGTAAATAAATAATGAGGCTGAATGTTATGAATGCGAGTCGTTATTTGCACACACACACACACATAAAAAACAAAACAAAGTGTCGCGCGTGCAGACGGTGCTAATGGCGTAGTAAAACGTGGGTAGAGACGAGGGTTCGGATCTCGGCTGAGAGACACTGTGCGGTGATAGTAAAAATAACAATGAAGGGACTCGACGGAAGGTGCCACGGTGGGTTTGCATGTGACACACTCACGCACGCTGACCCACATTTGATGACAACGGCGAAATAACAACAGCGGGGACAAGTTTTCACAGCGTCCACACACAAACACACAAATACATAAAAACACCCCCCACACACACACACACACACACACACATCCATCCATCAAGTGCGCGCATCACCTGTCAGCCGTGCTCTGCTGCTCGTACTCACCCGCTGTGTGTGGGGGGGGGGGGGGGGGGGGACGCAGCTCCACAACATCCACAATAAAAGGGTTTTCAGCAGGTGCACGGACTCAGCGAATCAAACCGTACTACGCACTTCAGCCCCCGGCGAGGAGGAGCTGCCGCCGCCGCCGCTGCTCCTACTCCTGCCGCTGCCGCTGCTGCTCCTACTCCTGCCGCTGCCGCTACGTGGACTCACCGCCTCTCCGGGGACTCAAACAAACAAGCCACTGTGGTCACTCCACTCTTCCCCCTACTCCTCCTCCTCCTCCATACGGCTCCAGGTGCCGGTGCCACCGACCCCCCCTACCCTCCGCTCCTTCACATCCACTTTTACCGCGTAGCGACCTAGCTTAGCCGAGAGGAAGCGGTCGGTTCGGAGGTGTAAAAAAAACCGTTAGCGACACGAACAGTGACAGCGGCGGGAGGAGAGGAGGAGGAGGAGAAAGCCCGCTCACCTTTCAGGGTCCAACAGGGGCCGAGGAGGAGGAGGAGGGGGGGGTAAAAGTGCTCCTCTTCCAGGGTGCAGGAGTTCCACGCAGCCCGGGGTCTGTAGCAGATGTCGGTGACACTTTGCGGGGCGCTGCTGTCAGTTGGTGCGGACTTCCTGAATGACGGAGCAGCGCGAGCTCAGCCCTCCGCGGCTCTTCTTGACACACGGCCGGAAATAAAAAAAAGTTGTCGCGTGCGGCGGAGGATGAGCACTTTTTCCTGTTTGTTTTGTTTAATTCATTTATTCGTTGTTGTTTTTTGCGTTTCGTTTCGTCTCACCGCTGCATTCCAGCACCGCAAAGTCGAATGTTTTTACCCCCCCCCCCCCACACGCACAAAAATCTAACGCAAAAACAATCCAGTTTGTCCTTTGATCCCAAAGATCACAGGTTGAAAGTTGTCGAGCAAATAAATCCCGCACCTTGTTTCCTTCGTTAAAGATGAGTGGACTGACCGACTGAGTCAACCCGGTTCTGTCGCAACTTCACGCACGGTGATACAGCTCATGTCCTGAACTTAGCTCAGTGCGATGCTGCCACCTGCTGTCTGTACTTTGAAGTGTATCTGACGATACTGCTCATCCAAGAAACTTGGACAGAAGAAGTAAATTTGGGTTATTGAGGAGATTAAGAGGAAATAAAGAATAATAATAACGTATGATATGTATATATTTGAGCCTTTAAAAGATAAATTGAAACATTTCTCTTTGCTGAAGCCTTTAATAGATCTTGCACTTGCTCCTGCGCTCTTATATATTTCCTTTTCTTTTTAATATCCTTATAACATGTTCATATGTTCCTTAAAATCAGTTCTCTTCTTATTTTGAATTACACTTTAACGTGCTGCACAACTACATGTATAAAATATTATTATTAAATCAAACCTTTCAAAACAATCGATACAAAGTGCTTTACAAACATTACATTATCAAAACAAGAAAACACAACAGCAAAGGCAAGGAGTCAAATTATACGATATCATTTAAAATCAAGACAGAAAATAATATAATACAAACTATAAAAAGAAAGACCACAAATAAATGAACTTACTGTCTCATAAAGAATGACGGAAGTATAGAACCTTATGTGAAGTATAACTTAAAGATAAAGATCCTTTTGTGCACATCTATGAGCAGGATCAGTGTCTTTTAACCAAAATACAAGCAGGTGTAATAAAGCTTCTGAGGAGCCACGACTTCGATTGTTATGTAAACTCAGTGAACTTGATAATTAGATTCAATTTTTTGTATTTCTACTATTCTGTCTACAAGAAGATAAGGTGTGTGCTTTTAAGGTAAAATGTCCTCTCTTTATGTTCATATCTTCTGCCTTGATGATTATGAAACAGTTGAGTTGTGCTTCAGGCCGGGAACTTCTTTCCCTGTAGCTGATTTTATTTTGCATAACTTGAGACAAAGGCAGAATATTTGGCTTAAGGCTGAGCTGTAGAATACTGTGTAATTCTGCATTAAAGTAAAATTTATTAAATTGAACCACTGACAATTGTTACTGTACCTTTTGGTGTCTTGCAAAGCCATAAATATAATAAGGTTAAAGCCATGAAGTTTGGGCATTCTACATGCATGACACCAAATAAAAAATGAATATCTTATTATCTTAAGTCATGAGGATGAAACAGGACTAATAGGTGACATGTGTCCTTTGTAAAAAGATAAAACACTGAGGAGACATCTTCATTTATTTTGGTTTTATTATTTTTAACACAATACAACTAAACAAGGCTGGATATCTCCTGACAGACTCTAAGAGAACACATGCATACAAACCTCTGCAAGTAGTGGCTCAGGAGGTAAAGTGGTCAGCTAATTATCAGAAGCATTCTAATGAGCCCCTGCTCATCCAAAGCCAGTTGAAGTGTCTTTGAAGAAAACACTGAACAGCTCCCGGTGCTTTGTGTGAATTGGGTGAATATGAGTTTAAAGTTGTTTTGGATAACAGTATCTTCCAAATCTGTTCAAAACAGTTCCAACCCCCATACTGTTTCAGTAGTTGTACAGATGTGTCATTTAGTCTAGAAATTCTTACCATATATTGGACCATTGTTAAAGTCTGCTTCTCAGACGGGACTCGAACCAGCATGCCCTTGTTAAGGAGGCCAGTCCCTTATCACCATTTTTATCCTCTTCTGTTCTCTTGTTTGTCAGCAGGCTTACACACAAACTACTGAACTGATTTCAACAAAACTGGGCGGAAGGATGGGACATTGGTCGGGGAACAACCCCTTTAAATCCACTCAAAACGGGCAGAGACCCTGCCTGTCATTTGTTACCCCGGTCCCAGCTGAGGACCATGGTGGGTGACGATGCCTTCTCTTATCTGGTGGTGGAGATCCTTGAGGAGATCCATCTAGGAAGAAAATAAAAGGAAATCTGTGGTTATGCTTGAGTTTATTTTCTTTTGATTTGAAGTGTTATAGTTGTGCGTTCTAAGGACTTGGTCTGAATTCACCTTGTACTTTTAGAAATTTTGATTATAAGTTTGATCCTGGCTCTGTTCTTACTGATAGTTTTGATAATTTACTAATTCTTTTTCAAATTCTTTCACTGTAACATATTTACTTTTGAAGTTCGATCCTAAAGTTTGTGATCTTCAACTGATTTTACTTGTGTCCTATTGTTTGCTTTCTTTTCTTAATTTATTTAACCTATAAATCACTTTATGCCTGTATATTGAAATAAAGTTTATGATCATATGATTATTATTGTCTATTCGCGCTTCAGTGAAAGTGTAGTGAACCACACGGGTTCCAAAACAAAGAGACCCCACAGCCCCATCCGCATGTTCAAAAATATGCCTGTTTAAAACTGACTGCCTTAATACTTAAAGCGCATATAAAAACGTGTAAATCTTAAAACGTTATCTTTTATCTTGACTTATTTGATTGTATAATTTGAAAAATATAGTTATTTCCCCACATCACACTTTAATAGTTCACACATTGTGTACAGGCATAAGGTCGGACAGCTTGATGCTCGGGGGGTCCTGCCAGTTGTAGGCGCTGTTCTCAAGCAGAGCTGCAAAAAAACACAAATCGATTGTTTATTTTGTGTTTGTTTACCTTTTTTCCACGCGAACAAATGGCTTCGACGCTACTGTCGCCCATGGTGGACTATTACAACGACGAAGAGGAACTCGACAGCGTGGAGGACGACGACGATCGGAGTTTCAGGGGAAGGGACTCAGAGGAAGGTAACGTTCACCGCGGCTGGGGCTCTGTCTACTTGTTGGAGGAGAAACGGAAACGCGCCGTTGTTGCGTTTACGAATTAATTCATTTGCGCCGCGTAGTCTGGGGCTCGGCTGGAAATGCATTATGCACATGCACGATTTAGCGAATCAGGTCCCAAGTAGCGAACGAGTGCAACGCGAGGGGCAACTGCTCACGGTTAGCCTGTTAGCTGCACATGTTAGCGACCCGCCAAACAAGCCCCTGCCCACACACACTCCCGGAGGAGGTGAGCTATCAACGGATGGACCGTTGACACTAGGTGGGTGTTTCCAGGACTGGCAGCAAACTTATACCAACGTTAAACACGATTTTAACACCGCGTTTGACGCTAGCTAACTCCGCTACGCGCACGAAACGCGAGGGGCGTAAACAAAATTTCTCCCAACACTGTCCACACACTCGCGTAATTGTGCAATAAGGTCAGAATAATTGTAATTTAATTCATATTAGACCCACCCTGCTGCAGCTGACCCGGGTGTGTGCACGGTTTTAAATAATGGATGATCGCTAAAAGAAAGGGGGGGGGGGTTGTGGTGGTGTGGGGGGGGTAGTAGCCACCTAGCGTTAATTAGCCAGCTAGCTACGTGACGCTAGTTCCGAGCACTGACAGGTCGCCAGGCTGGTGGAACCCTGCGTGCTGTGTCCGCCGCACCGGCCTCTTCGCACCGCTCACCCGCACAGGACGGAGGATCGCCGGGGAAAGAGACTCACGGGCAGAAGCGATGGCAGCACCACCACCAGGTTAGCTAGTTTCCCCCCGAAGCGGACATTATGCCTCCGTGTGTGTTTAACTCCTCCGGCTGCCGGTTCTGTTTTCGCCCGAAGTACAGCGGCGAGGACGCGGGCTACTCTTTAAAACAGGAGGCTGCGCTAACTTGAGCTAGCACACCGATGCTAACCGAAAATGAAAGCTGCTGTGTCAGCTCAACCCGACCGGGCCTTACCCTTCTCATGTGCCGGGCTGGTTGTCTGAAGGTAACGCGGACTGACAGTAGGATTCGCCGGTGCTTGGTAAACTCGGCTGCCGGAGTTCGCCGCTGGTCTCGGGTGAAACACGTTAGCATTTACCGGTGGACTGACAGCACGAGCAAGTTAGCTTCTGATTTATCTCATCATGCGGCAAATCCTTCACACTCCGCTCGTCACGTTGATGCCATTAGATAACGTGTAGAATCCCTGATCTCCGGATGCTGGATCATCTCACCTGAGCTTCGTCTAACCCCAACTTTGTTTCGTCTCCGGCGTCCGAGAAGATTCAAGATGTTTCCCGTCAAACACAGATCTTCCTCCTTATCCAGCAAAAAACCACAGAGGGCATTCCCAGGCTGGGTGTTCACCATTACCCTCCCAGTGCCACGCACGTCCTTTCATCAGCTGTCTGTCTGTCGCTTCAATCAATTGCATCATCTTCTAAGTGTTGGGAAAGCTAACGATAATGTTAATTATAATAATAATGAAACGGATGCCCAGTTGTCTCGTGACACTGCTGCTGCAGGCTGTCATGCTCACGTGGAGAGAACCGGCTTTGTTTGAGAAGTTCCTTTTGTAATCCGAGCCCTGTCCTGTTCTTCTACCTCCAGACACAGAGGATGCCAGTGAAACAGACCTGGCCAAGCATGACGAGGATGACTATGTGGAAATCAAAGAACAGTAAGTGGCTCTCACCAGCACTGCTCAGCGGTTACACACAATTTATAAAAAAAAAACATTATTTTAAAGGGTGATGTTCGCCAGTAGTTTCCTTTTATTTGCCTCATAGTCTAATAATGTGTATAGGGTGAGACGGACTGTCTTAAACCCTCGACATGGATGATGGATCTAACTCGTGGGACAGACAGAAATACAGCAAATGTTGTGTCTCCCAGAGCACATGAACAACACAACAATATGTACAACATTAAGTGTCTAACAAATGGAGAGGTGTTAATACAAAAAGAAAATGTCCGACAGAGAGGAAGAGAGCAGCCTTGACATTTGTAATTTCAGTGGTATAATAGTAGTGTATGTAGGCAGGCATGTTGTACATCTAAGCAAACTAGTTGTAATCACAATCCAAGCTCAGCTAGATCCACAATGTGGCTGCGGCCGAGATCCCTGGATTTAACGGTAGAGCTCAAGGACTCTGGGGAAGAAGTCAAGTCAGTAACAAGCACTGATGAAACGATGTGATGAAGAGGAGGAAAGAGAAGCTCTGTGTGTCATGTGTCCCCCCCCGACAGTCAAAGCCTATAGCAAGATTACTAAGAGCTGGACAGATTAGTGAGGCATTTTTATTACTGTCAATGTCTCTGGAGCAGCCTCCCTGACTCATTTGATTCCTTGTTTAGAATTCATGAAATTTGCAGTATAATGTTTCCTGAATTCCTGTTAATGGTGTTTTGCTCTGTGCATGAATGAACGTTATGATTTGTGTTGCTTTTATTGGTTGTGATATTCCTTCTGCTTTCATTTAATTGCAGAATGTACCAAGACAAACTGGCCTCCTTGAAACGACAGCTGCTGCAGCTGCAAGAAGGTAATCACTGGGATTTATTCTTGTGAATGTGGGAGGATGAGTTTCATATGACTGGTGCAATTTCTTTTTGTGGGATTTGTGAGAGGACGTGGATTTGTTGACTGGAGGTGTTTTGAAGGACACAGTCAAATCCTGTCATACTTGTTATGGTGGTGGTCAGGGATTACATCCTCAGGCCGTGAAGCCAGTTCCAAAGGTGATTAAAACCTACAACACATTCTCTTAGAAACAAACGACAACTGACAACCTGTCCTCTGACACCGACCGCTCATTTGAAATCATCCAGACTGGTTACTGATACAAACTCAATGATTCAATGCTGATTTTGAATGTATGACATGTTGTGAGGTTTATTAAAATCCAAATGTAGGCGCAATGTCAGTTGAATTTAGTCAAGTGTGTGTGGTCGGATACTGAGAGTAGAGCGTCAAAATATTTCTAGAATGGATTTTCAAAAAAAAATATTGATGACATATTTGAATAAATAGCTTATATTCAAGTTTAAATCACTTAACTTTCACCTGACACATCTAAGTTATAATTTGATAACAGCATAAAGTTATAACTCTTGCCAAAGATGATATCATTTCTTTAGTTTGACAGCAGGATTACACACATTTTGATAAACTTATTCAGCTTCATTTTCACAGTTGATATACATGTTTTATTTGCAGGTACTCTGCAGGAGTATCAGAAGAGGATGAAGAAGCTCGACCAGCAGTACAAAGAGAGACTCCGAAATGCAGGTGAGTTGAGCAACTTTCAGAAATAGACCACACTGTGTTGATTCTGATGCATCAGCACCAACTGTGCTTGGAGGAGAATATAACAATTCTGGAGGGCTTCCTAATTTAGTTAGGTTTGTTTGGCGAGGGCAGAACATTGGATGGTGCTGCAGAACAATACTTTGGATGTGAGAACTAGGAGGAAACCAGCCCAACATTAAGAGGAGGAGGGAGGGGGTGTTTTTCTGTTTGCATTCTGGCTACATCTTAGTTTTTAAACTCATCAGTGTGGCTAGGTTTACATGTACTCCAGACTCTTCAAGTACCTGTAACAGGGAAGTTTGGAAATAGTGCTGGTAGTTTTTAGTCTGGATAGTCTGTCTTCACACAACATCCAATATTACTGGAGAAAGTGCAGTGAATCCTTTCTGTGTGTCAAAATTCAATGTGCCCCATTTTTCTGACGATCAAAATGTTGTTAAATTTTGTTGCAATGCAAAACGATAATAAGTAGAGAAGCTCAGACCCTGGTAATCAACTTAGATAATGATCAACTGAGAACTTGACTTAGAAAAGATAAAAGGCTGAAACACAGTATAAGATGCATCCCTAATGGCTTGACGCTTTGATTTCAAGTTCACAGATGTTTGCTTAAAGTTTACTTAGCGTTTCGCCTTTTATAGTCTTGAAGGGTAATCAAAGCCAACTCAGATATAATGTACCGTTGGTGAAGTTCATGACATTCAACTGATGTTTGTTCTACGTGACCAGTTCTGTTTTTCCTTCTCTTTTACAGATCTGTTCCTCCAACTTGAGGTGAGTGATATTCATCTTTAGCCGACGTCTGCATGACTGATTTAATAAAACTCACTCTCATATTTTCTCGGCATTATGAGGAAAACATGCTTCTTCTCTCAGTCATATCTTCCTTTGTCTGCAGACAGAGCAGGTGGAGAGGAACTACATCAAGGAGAAGAAAGCAGCGGTGAAGGAGTTTGACGACAAAAAGGTGGAACTGAAGGAGAACCTAATTGCCGAGCTGGAGGAGAAGAAGAAGATGATTGAGAATGAAAAATTAACAATGGAGCTGACAGGTGGTAAGAGAGCCAGAGCGGCATGATTAATCATGAACTCTCATAGTGAAAGAAGAGAGAGGGAGAGGAATGGAATAAAGCTGTGTGTGTTCGGTGGAAGTGAATTGTTCTCTCGACACCTTAAATATTAAATTGTCTGATTCAAGAAGGACTTTTCAGATACAGGAAATGAAGATGTTACCGTGAGTCCTTTTCAATGTGCGTTTTGAGAGACCACAGACGTTATTCTGACATTTCTTTTCATTCATAGATTCAATGGAGGTAAAACCTATCATGACCAGGAAGCTGAGGAGACGACCTAATGATCCAGTCCCGATTCCAGACAAACGGAGAAAACCTGCACCAGATATCCTTCACAGACTTTACATACAGAAGAGCTTCAGGGCCATTCTTCATTCTCCATATTTCCATTTTATTTTTGACTTTTTGACTTCCTCTGATTTATTTAGTTATTTATGAAAAGCAGAAATATTCTTTTATCCAGTTTTTGAGTCTATTCTCGTCATTTCCACTTTATTCTCAAAATGCAAACACAGAAAACTCCGTCCTCTTTTCTTTTTCGAATGCCTTGCCCTCTTAAATCTGAGAGGAGTAAAATATTTAGTATAATTTACAGTCAGAATATTTCTTCTTTGTCCAGATTCTTTATGATTTCCCTCTGAAGAGTTTTGTTTTCAGTGCACTCACAGTTTTTTCGATGCTCCTTAATTCTTCAAACCTCAGCTAAATTATTTGTTAACAGATGAACAGATCATGGAAGATCTAAGAACACTTAATAAGGTTGGTGTGTCCGGATCAACTAATATTAGACATGTTCCTGCTAGATGTCATTTCTTTTGATTATTTGTTTCACGTCTTCTCTTTTACAGCTTAAATCGCCGAAGCGGCCGGGTATGTCCATACTCGGTGAGTCCCCACATCGTCTTACAAAATGTATTCTCCAGTTCAATAAATCATGTCATTCAGAGAAGTTTGGAACTAACGAGACGTTTCTCCCTCTTCAGTATCGCCCTCATCCCCAGAACATGTCCCCTCGGTTCCCATTGAGAGCCCCACCCAGCGCTACGAGGCTCGCATCGAGGAGGGGAAGCTTTACTACGACAAAAGATGGTACATTTAAAGTTTCACCCTCAGAACCATTGTCTCATTGTTTGTGTCCCCCCCCCCCCCCCCCCCCTGACAATACACAGCTGGAGTCACCACTAGATGGCCACGTTGCAATGGTTTTGACGGCTCTCGAGCTCTGCTGGTCCTCATGTAACATTTTACAGCAGCACTTTGATGGCTGCCTCTTTTTGTCTGGGCTGCAGAAAGAGATATTACTCAACAGCTACGAAAAAAGGGCTGGTGCTTGAAGCCACAATAGAAATAAATATGCAGAGGATGTGGGTGACGAATGCAAAGAGAATGAAAAATCCTTGACCAAACACGGCCTCCGATGACTTTCTGTTTGAGAGCAGACCTCCGCTTCAGACGTAGGAAATTTGAAGAGGGGTAAAATAATAGAATAGTGTGTTATTAGTCACTCATGGAGACGGGAGAAGTTGAGACGCCAGCTGTGAGGTTGGTGCACTGTTCTTTAAAGGCAAAGTCTCTTTTATTCATCGCTGAAGAAGACGACGCCGAAAAAACCTCCTCAAAGAACCACAGAGAGACACATGCGTCATTATTCTTCAGCGGCTTCTTAATGATCAAATGCTTTGACTGTCAGTCGCCTCCCTTGGGATGGTTTTGTCCTCCGACAGTTTGGAGCCATTAAAATTAGACTTTTTGTTTTGAATTTCCAGTCCAATTATCCATTTAGAGAGATCTCAGGGGGGCTGTGGTTTATACAGCTGGGTGAAGTAAGGTATAATGCACCTCTCTCCTGTCGGCTCCCGTCCATCGATCGTTCCTCATCATGAAAACTCAAGCTGCTTGTTTGTTTGTGTTGATAGGTACCACAAGAGTCAGGCCATCTACCTGGAATCAAAAGACAACACAAAGATCAGCTGTGTCATCAGCTCAGTCGGGACCAATGAGGTGAGTTCCAGCTCCTGTCACATGAAACAAGTTTATTCCATAAAGGAGACACATGATGAAAGTGTTTCTTTCCTCTAGTGTGATGTAAAGGGTTTTTTTGTGAATTTGAAAGTTCGGTAAAGTTAAAGAACTAAGGCCGACATTTCCTACATGTGCGGGAAGTGGTTGACCAATCACAACAGAGTGGGACCACTGGCCAATCAGAGCACACTGGATTTAATAATATTTGTGATTCCTTAATTCCCGCTGTGCTCATGATTTAATGAACTGTCTCTTTTATCATGCTGCCCTTGTAAAGCACTCTGTAGCGTAGATTTTGAAAAAGTGCTCTATTAATATAGTTATATAAAGTTATTGTTATCAAGAGGGGGGGGGGCTTAAAGAGATATAAGCTTAAAAGTAGAGTTTCAGACAGAGGCTGAAAAGAGGACATGTTGAGGCATGTAAATATTTTCAAGTAAATGAAATACATATTGTTCAGTGTAGTTTCTCATTAGTGTGTTTTTTATGTTAAGATCTCATGATCCCTGTCCTTTTATATGCTCTGCTATGAGACTTGATAGAATTTAAAGGGAATGTTGGGCCAGATTTAATTTGTGTGTGAACACAATGTGCTGATTACTGATCAACACAAGACAAACACTGAAGAGAAGCAATTGACTTGAGAAGGAAAGTTCCTCATCCTGCAGTAATCTGATGTGAATGTATCTCTGGAGCTCCCTGAGTGTGTAGTTCACGTGGGTTTGGATTTCTTCTCACTACCTGACCTCTGGTAGATGATGCTGGTTTATACTGATATATTGTCTCAGAGACAGCAGCTGCTTTGGAATGTGCTTGTTTCTAAATGGGCTTTGTCTTTTTTCTCCAGATTTGGGTGAGGAAGACGAGCGACAGCACGAAGATGAGGATCTACCTGGGCCAGCTGCAGAGGGGAGCGTTTGTCATCCGTCGACGGTCGGCTGCATGAGACGCCTCCCCTCCCCTCCCCACACAGCCCCCCCATCTGTTCATTCATTCATTCATCCCCCCCCCGCTCGTTCATCCATCGTTTTCCCCATTGGTGCATCCCTGTTGAGTTTAACATGAGGCTTCTTCATCCTATACACTACCCATCTACACACACACACTCATAGAATCTTTCATGGCCAAGGATGTGTCACCAGATTTGTTTTTCTCACACAAACCAACCTCTCACACAGTAAAAGTCGTCCTCTAGACAAGTGGCTGTTTTCCAGCATTATTTGTCACTATGTGGCACGTGTGTGGAGGTGGCTGTGGCTCACAAGGAAGGCGGCTTTTGATGCTGTCGACACAAATCCTTTCTCTCTCCCGCAGCCTCATTAGCGTTTATCATTAAGTTATTTTTCTTGAACAGCTTCATGTTGACCCACACAAACAGTTTTCAAGCCTTTCAAGCTGTCGCCCCGCTGATGAGTAACAAAGCACGGACTGGAGGAAACCTTGTTGACGGGATTTGTATTGTTTTTTTATATAAAAACACACCGATCAGGCCTGGACGTGACGATGAGATGAGGAAGAGCTTCAGGTTCCAACATCATCAATCCCTCACGTGAAGACGTTACAGGAGTCGAACCCTTTTCCAAACATTAGAACTTTTGCACTGTCATTAAGACGCGGAGCCCTGTTATGCTTATTAGAGAAAAAAAAATGTATTTTGAAGATTTCTGTGTTAATATTTTTATGTCATTTCGTCATCCTCTCCATATGTGAACAATCTGGATGATTTCAACCATGTTTGCATTTGGAGAATCACGTGGACTGTTGATTTGTACTGTGTTCCATTTTATTAAAATGTTTTCTGCCTTTTATCATTGTGGTGAGTTTGACTGTTTGAGGGTTTGCTGGCGCAGTATTACTTTTGTGATTTGTGCCTGAAAATACACAAAGTACTTGTACAAGGATGCACTTAATCCATTCAGCCGCTTGGATCAATCTGTCGCTAGCTTCTCCGTGACTGAGATATTTTTGTTCTTATTGTTGATTTAGTTTTAGCATCTGTCGCGTGTTAGAAACTACAACACCTGCTCACTGTGAATTCTCAGGACATGTTCCTCCTGCATTCTCACTCAAGCACCCTCTGATGTTCTCTTGACATTTTTCAAGAGGGCTGGCAGGACAAGTTCTGGGGAAATGTCCAGAGCAACTCTGACATTTGTGTTTTCACATACAGCCCCTCTAGAAAATATATCATTATGTTCAGAAGTATAAACTTAAGTGCATATTTGGAAGCAGCTATAGATACCAGTCCCCTTAAAATGCTGAATCTTCACATCACCTGCAGAAAAACAAACCAGTCAACAAATAGTGGTGAAAACATAACCCCCTCTGCGCAGGTCAGTTATGGGTCTTCAATACACACAAGGGATAAATGAGAATGTTTAGATAACACCTCTAGAAACATACACATTATAAACCTTTATAATTAAATTACTAAGTCACTGCAGAGTAAACAGACATGAGCTCCTGTGAGTTTCATTATCTCAAAGCTCCGTGTCCACCTCCTGCAGGGGAGACTCTTCCCCCTCAGCAGCCGACCTCACAGCTCCTCTGCACTCTCACGGCTGCTCTTGAACATCCCTCCACTTTGTAAACAGCTGGATTGTTTGGCATTCTGTGCAGGTCTCCTCCGGGGCCGAGCTGCCTGCCCTCGCTCCCTCTTGTGTGTCCTATCGCCTCAACCGGATGGCGTGTTTCACTTTGCCCGACTTAATGACACAGGCTGACAAGGAGGGCATTACTGTTTTGCAATGCGGCACAAAACGCTTCTCAAAAGGCTTGTTGTCCGGAAGCCGTCAGGTGTGATTGCTCCGTCTCCTGCGAGGCCATGAAATGAGCTGATGGTGGATGTGATGCCAGTCTGCTCCCTTTACTGCAGCCTGTGTCTGGCTCTTGGTTAAAGCCAGAATAACACACACACTGAGACACTTAACATGAGATCCACAGGGTTTGTTTTTTATTATATGCGTCTCATATGTAGCCTTAGTGAGGCCATTGTGATTCATGTGGACTCACAGGTGAGGACAGAGGGGTGACCGGGGGTGGCAGGAACCCTCGTCCACGGAAAGACCACAACATCTTATCCTCCATTATCTTCAGTGCTTATCCTCCGAGGGGAAGCTGGAGCCAATCCCAGTGGACATCGGCAAGAGGCGGGGGGGTGCTTCGTGTAAAGGTCACCAGTCTGTCCCATATAGAGACAAACAACCATTCACTCTCCCATTCACCCTGATGGTTGATTTAGAATCTCTCATTAAAACCAGCCTTGTCCAAGATGGCCTCGCCCACCTACACTGCATCTTTAAAAGTGATGCTACTGTAAATAAAAATGTTTAAAAGACAGACTGACTCATAAACACCTCGGTGCCACAGCAGCAGGCGTCTCCGGGATCTTATTTTTCCATGATGACACACGAGGTGAAACAAAACTCGCCCCAAGCAAAAGGACCCCAGACTGACAAGCAGCCTTCGAGATGGAAAAAACACAACCTCAGTGAGGTGCTAGACAAACCACAGACACACACAATGATGTCACTTTGTTGTTGTCAGACTGGATGTCTTGCACCTATGAGGCAGAGGTGTGTGTCCTCGGGCTCAGTGTCTCTGCAGGTGCGTTGGCTTTACAAATCGCTCTTATTCAATGGTATTTCATTTTTAATGGGTTTAGTGGACATTCTTTTGTTCACCTGGATTTAACAATATCGTTTCTGGGCTTTAATTGTGAATTAACACCTTTTACATGTATCCTCCTCCCTCACCTTCCACTGATGCTCTATATTTACTGCTCAGACGACTCCCACTTAACATCATTGTCTTTTTTTCACACACACTTAGATTGTGTTCATGACCCCCCCCCCCCACCAACCTCCCCCTCACATCCATGCCTTTCAAAGGACCCACGTCTTGCTCTCCCGGGGAGTGTATCAGTCTCCAGCTTTCACTGCGGCTGCATGTTTACACTGTCTTGAATCAATATGCTGAATAAGCGAGGGAGCGAGGAGGAGCACTCCAGACAGTCCTCTGGTGATGAATCAATTCTTCCTCATGCACGATGTGTTTCCACCAGACTGAGTAAAACACCTGCTGACGCTCCAAACCAAAGGAAGCTCTCCATCCGTCCATGAGCAGAAGTGATTACAGAGCTCTGGCCGCGGTCGGGGGGGTTTGTTGGGGAGTCTTGCAGGAGCTGTAATACTTTTTGGTGGTTATTGCTTGTGTGCATAAAAAGTCACCGGGGGCATCAATAAAAAATAAATAAATCCCCCAACAGCCGCAATTCCAGCACTGAACTCCCTCTTTCATCCTCTTCCTCCTAAATTGAGCATTCGCTCCACTGCATGTTGGGGCTCCAGCTCATGGCTGCAGGGCGGAGAGCGCTATCTGCCGGGAACCGAGTGGGGTCCAGGCAGAGCTTGATTTGCCTCTGGTGGTCTCCTTCACATCCCTGCTAGGCCCTGCCCGTGTGTGTGTGTGTGAGTGTGTGTGTGTTCCTGGAGTTTATCAGTCTCCAGCAGCTCCTCACTCTAGGTGAGGAGTTGGTTTACAGCAGCAGCTCCTCAGTTGACTCTTGATATCTGACCCCCGGGCTGCGGAGTCGAGACGCAGCCTCGCCGGGCCGTTTGGAAATATTGATCCTTTTAAACATTGATGTTGTTAAAGCAGCAGCTGCTCATTAGGAAATCAGGTCATCGTATTAACTATTTAGTCGCTCGGAACTTTTTCTGTTTAGTTTCTCTTTTGATGTTTTTACGCACTGAGCGAGTCCAACGTAACATAAAGCAGAGCAGAGTTAAATAAATCATCAGTCTCCGAGGCCAGGGTGTGAGCCTCTGATGTGGGTCTTTCAAATAACAACTTTTTATTTATTATTATTGATCCTTTTTCTTGTTGCCAGAGAAGAATCTGTCCTCATATTCACTTCCACCTCTGCTTCTCAAAGGTTCCACTTCAGATGCTTCCAAACAAAACCAAAGCAAGCAGCACATGGACGCCTTCTTTCAAGAGCTATCTTTGAAAACGTTGTGTTTTCCTCACTTATGACTGCAGGAGAAGTTTAGCTTGTACACATTGAACCTCGCTGTGTGTGTGTTTTTTCTGTTAATTCAAAGAGAATCGCTGAATGAAGAAAGTCTCTTTTAAACACTGAGAGCATTTTGCACTTGAGACGCCTCCTGCAGCTGCTGCCACAGTTAAAAAAAGGTGAAGCAGCATTATCACAGCTTGCTTTAACAATGGGAAATTAAAAGTTCACAAGATCCACTCAGTGTCAAACAAGGTAATCTCTTAAAATGTATTTAATCACCTATGAACGTCACGAGAGCAGCACATTGGTACATTTGACTCAGGAACAATTTAATGACCTGCACAGTTGTCATGGTTCTGCATCATATGGACTTTTAAAAAGACGTATGATTTATCCTCGTGGAACTTTGATATTTGCTCTTTGAGTTTTTCCCCCCCTGTTCTTGCACATTCACTTGTTTCCTGTTTTATTTTGTTGTCTTCTGTGACCCTCACTTCCTGTCCTTATCTGGTTTCCCTCTTTCTCTGATGACACGCACCTGTGTCTTGTTCACTCCCTGTATGTTGTTCTTCTTCTTGTGGTTTTCTTAGTTTCCCAGTAAGAATCCCAGAATTCAGATGTTTTATCTGTTGACAACATCTTCTCTTACCTTCAGCTGATTTAACTGCCAACCCGCTCATCCACCCGCCAGTCACATAATTTGTTTGATCAAGTTCTCGTGTGGGATCCGTTCTTTAACCATCCGGAGATTTGGCCAATGTTCTATTAGGATAATGTTTGCTTTGGGATGATGTGTCAGCCGTGGAGGAGTCAGGAGGTTTAGACTGGCAGAGGCCTTCAGACAAAGGGACCCCCCCCCCCCCCCCCTCTTGACCTGTGCACAAGCATGTAAACCCTTGCTGCTGATTGGCTCATCCCGCTTTCTTTCTTTCCCACATACAGAGCCAAGGCTGTTCATTCAAACACAGCTAGCAGATCGTGAATCAGCAGAATTTGAAAAAAACGGATTAAAATCCTTTATATCCCACCTTTTAATATTTGGAGCCCAATTAGAATTAATTACCAGTCGAGGCTGCAGGGGGCACTGTTGCTCAGTAAGAGTTACATAGTGTTGCTTTAAAACCGTTCGAACCACAACAGCACAAAGATACTGATGGATGAAGATGAATTTCATATAATATTAAACATGTTATCCTTATAGGTTTTCTATTATTTTTACATTTCACATGTTGTGATCTCCTCCTATTCTTTACTGGATGTGTGTTGGCAATTTCCTGTATGTGCAAATATACATTACAATAAAAAGAATTCTGATTCTGATTCTGAATCTGAAGTATTTGTGGCATTGCTTCTTTTACCTGAGGACAGAATCTGAATACTCACTCCAGCGCTCTGTGTGCTCACCACAGGCAGAGCCGTGTGAGTCCTTCATTCTTTTTCGGACAATCCTCACCAGGACGTGGGCTGCCCCTCCTGAGCTGTTCTGCTTCAAGCTCTGTGCCCTCAGAAGGTTTTTATTCCTCTGCACACTCATCCACCTCAGGACGACTACAGACGTTGTTTCCTGGCATGTCCCACGTCCTTGTCGTCCCCCATGCATAGTCATTCACCCTCAGATGAGAACAGGACATGACAGTCGACAAGGCCAGTATGACTGTCCTCAACATACAGAGCAGGTGATTTATACGGAGAATGACAAAGGAATGGCAGCTCATTTCAAAGCATGAACCCCCAGGAGGCAGTTTTCCTCCATCATTATTGGCACTCGTGGTGGAATTACCAGCTCCACGGTGAAGGCAAGTGCCAGAGTGGCAATAATCTCTTTAAAGATCACCCTCCTGGGCGTTTTCATACCTCAGGGAACAAGTCCTGTGTAAAAGACAAGACGAGAGAAAGATGGAGATGTAGTTTCCTGGATACCACCACATGTAGCATCGCAACCGGTTCCAGAGTTCACTTTGGTTTATGGGAATTAGCACGTGTGACTAATCAGCTGCCGTCGAACTCAGACGTGATAAAAGACGAGATGGCGTGTGACACGGAGCCACGCCGTCAGTTTGACATGAATAACTTAACGGAGGGTAACGACGAGTTCAGCAATCAAAAGGACGAAGGCATAGAGAGGATGGACACCACATGACGGGAAAATGTCAGTGTGATATAATACATAATATTCTGTTTGCATGAATACCAGCACTAATGCTGGTGTGGCTTTAAACGCACACTGCAGGTCACAACATGCATGTACAACCTTATGACCTTGGGCTTTTGTCGCTTTGAGGTGAATATGAATACACATTTGACACTATTATTTTCTTATTGTCGCACAACAACATCGGAATTCTGTTATTTTGCCTTTTCATCAAACGGCACGTGTGGAGTAACCTCTCAGCTCCGAGCAGTGACCTTCACACCGACCTTGGGATCCAGCTGGGAACGTGAGATCACTGGTCCTCTGATAAGATTTGCTCTGATAAGAGGAGGATATCTGGTGAGCCATCTCTGCCCCCCCCTCCAAAGGAATCATAGCTCCCCCCTAACCTCTCAGTAGGTGTATTCGCTTTCTGCTTGGTTTATGTTCAGAGAGGAAGAGAAACATGGGGAGAGGCTGGAGGATAGAAAGATATACTGTGCAGTCATCTGTAAACAGCTGTTCACAATAGGTTTGTCATGCGAGTTCTGTATTCATGGTTTCTCCTCCAGGTGCTCCATCACCTCCAGACACGTCCCTACCTTGAACAGACGGAGTTCTGGGAGCCAGGGAGACGTATGGAAAATGCTGTCTACAAAATGAATCTCTCCTCCAATATTGTATGGAAAATGCTGCAACATAGTTTTAATACCTTTTTGCAGCGTTGAAGCCCACACACATCAATGGTGATGCAAATTAATTAATAAACACAAATTTGCACATAATTCAAAATCGAATTTCAACGTGGCTGATTATTAAGCATGATGCGATTTTGGATATGCCCAAAAAATACTCCTCGGAAAAAGACAGGTGAGGGCAAAGGGAATCAACATAAAACCATGAGTTGCTTGTTAAAATCTAAGTTATCTCTTACATAAGGTTAGACGAATACTCAACAGGATAAACAAACAGGATAAGTTTAAGTCTTCAAAGGAAAGACTTTATTTAAACCCTTTCTAACTTAGATACTCCCTTAAAAAATCTAAAATAGCAGAGTGTCTCTAGACCGTGTTCTATTCTAGGGAAAATTGTGGAAGCAGTTTTTAAACTAATTTCCCAGCTCCCAGGAAATGTTTTCTCGTGCTCCTCAAATCACCCCAAAGTTTCTCTCACAGCTTATAAACTCAAAAGTAGTAGTGAATAAAAACTGTCTCAGTTCAGGGGCTGCATCCCTCGGAGGTCTACCTGACCCACAAAGACCTGCTACTCATGGGCTGCATAGACCGAACCGCAATGAGACGCTCACATCTGTACGCTAAACAGAAGCTATAGAGCTAAAACAGGGAGAAGCTGTTGCTGATTCAGAAAAAAAACAACACCTTTAATCCTCGTTAATTAACTCGCTGTAACTTTAATCTGTATAAAACACATGTTCATGGGGGATTACGTGCTGGGATGTTTCTTGGCTCCTTCGAGTCTTGTTGTTACAGTGAAGTTTCTACACTCGGCCAAGAAACAGTCTGCGATGTAACCCCTGTTGAAAACCTTGATGTCACACTTACAGCTTTGTTTCCATTGGAGAGAGCCACGCTAGCTGTTTCCCCTTGTTTCCTGTCTTAAATGCTAAGCTAAGCTAACCGGTGGCGTCAATCTTCTCATCTGACTTTTGCCAAGTGAGTAAAAGAGTATTTTCATAAATGTTGAGTTCCATGTTAGTGGATGAGACATGGACTGAATTAAAAGTACACGTTAAAATACATGTAGTCTCTAAAATGGCTTCTGTGGTTTTAGGCTGTTCTTTTCACACTGATGCATGTGTTCATGTTTCTGATAAGTTTGGTTCTATGTAGTTATTTGAAGATATAAACAGAAGGAGAAATGTCACGGTTGCCAGTTAAGACTGAAGATTAAAAAGCGAAATATAGCGGCACCGGTATTCTGTGGCTAAAAGTGGAGAAGCTTCGTCCAAACATGCCAGAAGATGTGAATTCTACAGTCGTGTCTCAGCAGTGCAGACCTGCCAGGGACACTGGGACAGACACGTCCTCATTTCTGAACTGATATATGAATACTAATCAACTGCATCCTTGGCAACTGTGGAGAACAGATTAAAAAATGAACGAGACGACTGTGATTTAATGAATAACAGAATTGAGCTTTGCCTCAGCAGCACGCCAAGAGCTCGATTGTGCTAAGTTATAATTTAAGACTCGGGCAGAAGGATGTTGTTGAGTAGGATCCGCTCCCTCTTCGTCGTCTCTCTGGTTTCTCTCAGTGTTATCGTCATGAGGAGAGAGTGGGATCACTGCATCAGATCAATTCTCCCTCGTATCGCCCCGGTGTGAACCAGCGGTGGCCCCAGAGGCACAAATCAAGGGATTTCCACACATTACATATTCATGAGTTTCTATCGATAAGTAGCCACTGGGTGGACAGTGAGAAGGCCTGTGGACAACACACGAAAACAATACCTCTGACTTAACTGATCCCCTTTTGAAAGGGGGGGACCCTACTTGCTTGAATAATTATCGACCCATCTCCAAGTTGTCCATCCTGTCAAAGGTCCTTGAAGGTCTAGTAAACAATCAGTTGAAAGATTTTCTCCATACTAACAACATTCTCTCCCCATACCAATCCGGCTTTAGGAAACAACACAGCACAACTACAGCCTCACTCAAACTCACTAATGATATAATAGACTGGCTGGATCAAAAGAAAGTGTGCACAGCTCTCTTTGTTGACCTTTCTAAGGCCTTTGACACAGTGGATCATTCCATTCTGAAGCAACGCCTGCTTGATATAGGTTTATCTGAGCAGGCTGTTGGCTGGTTTAATAATTATCTTTCTAATAGAAAACAATGTGTTTGTTTTGAAGGCAGCTCATCCACACTGCTAAATGTCTCTACTGGTGTGCCACAGGGCTCAGTTCTTGGCCCGATTCTGTTTGTTATTTATGTAAATACATTGGGCAGTAACGTCCCAAATGCCAAATATCATTTTTATGCTGATGACACAGTTATATACTGTTGTGGCACCACTCTTGCCGAAGCCCTTGGCAACTTACAAATTGCTTTTAACCTTGTGGAAAATCAGCTCATTGAACTAAGACTTGTCTTGAATGCCGCCAAAACCAAACTGTTGATATTTTCCAATGGCAGGAAAGTGCCTGTGTCTCCACCCAGCATTTTGTCATTGCAAGGGTATGAAATTGAACTTGTGAACTGTTACAAGTATCTCGGCATTTTAATTGATGATCGACTTTCTTTTAAACCACATGTAGAAAATCTGGTAAAAATATTAAGAGTGAAACTGGGATTCTTCTTCCGTCACAAATCTTGTTTTTCTTTTTTTACCAGAAAAAAGTTGATTGCTACCCATTTCCTCCCTGTACTTGATTACAGTGATCTCTTATATATGAATGCCCCAGCAAACTGTCTGCGTTCTCTAGACACTGTATATCATGGTGCCTTAAGGTTTGTCACTGGTTGTAAAGCCCTCACTCACCGCTGCATCTTATATGCTCGAGTTGAGTGGCCATCTCTGGCAGTACGCCGCCTTATACATTGGCATATTTTTATTTATAAAGCTATCTTGGGTCTGCTCCCCCACTACTTATGTAAGTACATCTTTAAATCCCAGAGCAATTACTGCTTACGTTCAAATGAGCTTTATTTATTAGTTATGCCCAAAGTAAACACTGAATTTGGTAAGCACTGTTTTAAGTTCGCTGCACCTGCTGCTTGGAATGGACTGCAAAAAACTCTTAAGTTAAAGGAGCTCATAAACCTTGAAACTTTGAAGACTCGTGTGAGAGAAATTGGAGCGGCTTCATACCGCACTTGTTCTTGTTTTGGTGGGAATCCGGAGCTTTAGTCCTGTTGCCTTATCTTAAGGGAACAGGGAACTTATCTTATTTGATCTGTGTTATGTGATTTTTGTGTGTCTTGTGACTGTTGACATTTTTTGTATGCTGCTGTCTTGGCCAGGCTTCCCTTGGAAAAGAGGTCATTGTATCTCAACGGGACCGACTTGGTTAAATAAAGGCAAATAAAAAAATAAAAAATAAATAAATGGACGCAGTGTTTTTCTTAAACTCAACTTTTTAGCATTTTATCAGTAAACTGAAAGAGACAGGCTCACAAATGAAACCCTGCAGTTCTAGGGTTAGCTTTTGTTTTGCCTCTGTTTTAGCTCATTGTTGTGTTTTATGCTACTCATCTGCTGATACTGTTAGCCACTGTCAGACAAATACATATACATTGTATATGTATTGGTGTATGTCAGCAGACAAGGAAGCAGACGGTGCAGAACAGAAAGACTTTGAAGCTTCTAACATTGTTTTTCAACCAGAGAGCACAATGACTCACTCAGCAGCTACTTTACAGAACAGATGTTAGAAATGTGACTGTTTGCTTTTCTGAGGGTTTCATGAACCGGCAGATACGACTCTAATGTTCGTTTGTAGACTGAAATCTTGTTTTAGTTTAGTATGAAAGGGAAACAGTGAGTTGTTGTTGGTCGTAAATGGTTTATATCTCTTGTAGGAGGAGGTAGAGACAGATTTACACATCACCAACTACTTTAGAGACTAATTTGCAACATGCGAAAAAAGTCCAGTGCAAGAAATAGATATCAATTTTTTGCTGTATTCATAATCGTACTTGTTACAGCTAACATGTTAGCATCTAGTCGATGAGAAAAGTCAAACATCTATCAGCTAACATCTCTCAAGAATTCGTGGCGATCACAACGGATCTAATCAGAAAGTAAATTCGTCTAGTAGAGCTGATGTAAAAGCCACAAGCCAACGATATGTCCGTGCTGTTTGGGTCTGTCGGATATTTGTGGGGATTTTCTGCCCCCAAGTGGCCAAAAATCTATAATCTTCAATTAAAGTCGGTAGCTAAAGCCGTCCATGTGTGCAGGGCGGATAATTGCTGTGCGATGAACTTACGACCCTTCACTTCTTTCACTGTTTGCCGCCTTCCCACCCTCATGAAGAGCTCGCTCCCTTCCAACGTTATTAGCCTCAATTGGGCTTGAGACATTTTCTCCTCTTTATTGGGGGGGGGGATGGACGTGATTAAAGCCCATTGATTGTGAGACGTCTTCACAAGCCATTGAGGAGCTCTGAGTGGCTGCCGATGCCTCATTTGGAGCAGAGAGGAGGGGATAATGGATTCCATCTCGCCCTCCCTGCCTCCTTTATAGTTTGTGACAGAGTCGGGGAAGTCATCAGTTTTATGATACCGCAGTCGGTCAGTTGTTGCTCTCTCCTCCATCATGCACTGCTGCGTCTACAGGGCTGGATATGTACTGACGGCACAGCCAGTGTCAATTTGGTAACGACGACATCCTGCTTCCACAGATTCAAGCTAATAAAGGGAGAAATGGGCCAGACCATGATATGATACCTCTGCTTGCATTAGCTTTATTAGGACTGAGTGCAAAATTACTTCCAATTAGAGTTTCCTAGAACGACATACCGGCTATGCATAATAATAGTCTTTATCTCTCCACCCCCGCTTTTGCACCCACTGTTTTTGCAGTCAGGAAATTGTCTTGCCTCTCCCCTGGCCTTTCAGAGGTAATGTTATGTGTGCAGCTATGTCTGCACGGTGGAGAGAGGTGATGCTCCTTTCGTTTCTGTGTGTTCTTGCATGTTAAGAGCAGAGAAACAGGAAACATGTACACGGAATCAAGTGCATCCTCTCTCGTCGTGGACTTCACCTCGGTTAGTGAGTGAGGATGTTATTCACGACATTGTTCCCGAAAAAGATTCTCCCGTGTGCGGAGATGAGAAGCGGCACGATGTCTCTGGTGAGTGCGTGGCAGCCAGCACGCTGTGCTAGAGACGCCATGTCCCATGGAACACAACATCTGTTTCCATTAGGTCCGATTATAGCAACACTCCGCCTCAGAATACATAAACCAAGCTGCGGCGTTGCAGGCGTCGCATGCTGATGACTTCACTTTCCATCTGCCACGGTTTGAGTAATGGCAAAGAAAAAAAAGTCCAATTCATTGGAGAGTGAAATGCAATCCCAGATCCTCTCACAGAGGAAGAACATCAAGCTGCACAGCTTAATCTGAGATTTACCCCGGGTTCGTAACACAGGGACTCAAACAGCCGCCGGTTCTCTGAGGAGTTTGCAGTTGTCTAGATAAGCTCTACACAACGTATCACTGAGCATTTAAAGGGGCTGAGAGTCGCTCACAGAATAAACACTCAAACAAGCAATGTCATGTGTAAGGAAAAGAACAACTTGATTCATTTTCACTGATTTAGAGGAAAACTCACCGTGAAAAGATCTTTTTTTCAGCCAGTTCAAAGCAAAAGTCTAAGGAATGAAATGTAGAATCTACTCTGACAGAAGCTGAAGCTGTAAACATGTTGATAACACATTACTCTCACAGGCAACATGCAGACCATAAACTAACTAACTAACCTACATAAGGTCGGGGGGGGGGGGGGGGGTCACAGCTTTGGTTTATTGGGTTCATGCTTTAGAACGATTCTGCTGCTGGCTGCTGCAGACGGCAAATTCATCCACCCTGCAACTAACATTAAATATTTAGCACATTGTTAAAAAAGACAAAAACACATTGAGTGTGTGTGTGTGTATGAGTGTGTTTGTGTTGTTGTTGTAATGTATTGTGGTAATTACTTGGTCTTGAATTACTAGTTTTATTTATAATACTCCACTTTCTTCCACCAATCAGCTAATGGCTCTGTATACAAATCAAATCAAACTCGAAACAACCAATATAGGCTGGAAACCAACAAAAATACCAGTTTAAACCACAGTCCAAATATAAATAATGGACGACATGATTGCTCTTCATAAGTGAAGCCAAATCCCGGTGATCCCCCTCTAGTGGCTGGCTCCAGTTTAGGTCATAAAACTCATCCATGTTAGTGGATGGGAAAATAAAAACAAAGTCTACCTCAGATAAGACCAGTCCTTTATGTTTTAATATATTCTACAGTTTGAACCAGCAAAAAAGGAAACTGGTCTCCAGCATATCGTAAACACCGAAAAGGTTTTCAAGAACACACTCAAGTTTGTTATTTTTTGTTTAGTTGTGTAACGATAGATCATAAAATCTGCTAAATTAACGATACTGGCTAGAAAGTCTCAGGTGTTTATTCTCCTCTTCACCCACAGTCTGATATCAGTGACCTGTTGTTTCTAAAGGTCTCACACTACCCTGGATGTGTATCACATCGAGTGTGTTTCACTATCACACGACTACACGTGTAGAGAGATAAAACCAGACGTGTGTTTATCGTCTCGTATACTGCACCCCCCCCCCCCCCCCCCCGTAACACAGATAAACTGAGGTTACAGCGTTTGCACACGATGCCGCCGTTCAAGTTCTTTTGTAGGACAAACTAAACATTGTCCAGTTGTTTGTTCAATACCTATAAAACTACATTATGGTCGGGTGAGGATACAGGGATGGACCATCAGAGCCCGGACAGCTGCAGGCTGCAGAGAATAACTGCCGTGGCATTACGGACCCTGACCGGAGGCTCTCTGCGGAGCTCTGACTGACTGAGCAGTGTTTAATGATGCTGGTGGGTAATGACGGTTGGCATGAAATGATGCTATTTATATGCAGCAGAGGCTCTTACCTTGTGTTTATCGCACGGGATGTCAGGGGGTGTCTCTCTCCTCGACATCTTGTCTGCTGCAGTGGGACACAACAGAGATGAGCAGAGTATTCACAAGTTGGAGTCTTATCTGTAATCTGTTGCTCTGATTTAAAAACAGCTACTGGGAAATTGCAATTTCACACAACAAGGCCTGTCGTGTGAGGTGATGCCGAGGCACCGTGATTACATGTGATGATATGTTCCTGTTGGAAACGCAGGGACGGACATTTACATTCTCACATACACAGCGCCTTCGGAAAATGGTCGGGGGAAATTGTCAGAACATCAATTTTTATCTCATTTCTGAGGAGTGGAGGACGACGTCTGAATCTACTTGATGGGATCCTGTCAGCGGCTGAGTGCAGCATCAGGGCTGTGCCTAGTGGAAAATAAAACGTTCCTTTGAAATAGGGTTAATTATGTGGGAAGGACGGATCAAGGCCCAGGCGCTTCTACAGAGGAAGACGAACACTCGCTTGTTCAAAGTAACCTGGCAAGTGGCCAGAGGAGCTTTTAATTCTGTGGAGCAAACAGCCTCCGACTGTGTCTTATACTTTCAGGAGAAACATCTGGAACCGAGGGAGGGATGTCAAAGTTCCTGCTGAAACTTTGATGGAGATGTTTAAGAAAAAAAGACAATTTAGTTCCAGAGAGTGGTTCAGCTCCACTTCGTCGGTCCTTCAGAATAAAGGTTTTTCTCACTTGACCTCTTTGCAGTCGTGCAGAGGCTTCGACATTAGAAATCAAACTTCTCAGCCCTGAGTGAAATATTTTGATTATTGGATGGATTCCCCATGAAATTTGTGTCAAGAGGAGCCATTGAGGAGAAGCTCGTCCAGTTGTGTTGCATTTGATTGAAGCTCGACTGAACAGTGGGATAGAAAAATTGTTCAGCATCATATCAACACATTGACTTTTCATCACGTTTCCTCTTTAGGGTCAAAACACAGTCACAGTTTAAAGACGTCGCACAAAAAATCTAGTTTTAATTCTGAAAATGTTACATTTCTTGTAAACTCTCCAGAAACCTTCATAACAAGGTGACCCTCAGAGAGTTAGATGTTATCAGACAGCAACTCCAATCACAGTAAACAAGTTGACAACACAGCTACACACAGACACACACTCATAGAACAGGTCTTTGTCTTGGCTCCTGCTGATCGGAGGTCTAATCACAGCTGCTGCCTTATTGGAACATTTCTCACCTTCCAGTGAAAAGAAAAGTCTGCGTCAGCACCATTAGGCTTTTTGTTCCATTTGCCCCGGCCTCCAGATTTAGATGAAGATTCTTCTTTCTTTCAAAGACCTCATTTAGCCGTCAAGCAGGATTATTACTGAGGATTCTAGTGGAAAAGGATTAGGTGACGATACTTTCAGAATAATTAGGTTTATTGTTGAGTATTCCTCTGGTGTCGATGGTCCCAGCACTTACACAGTGTGTATATTTATATATATAAGTAAAGTAGACCAGTGATTTCCAACCATTGACAGGCTTATAATATCCCAGGGTAGTTGTGATAAAGGTAACATCCACATAATGAGCTGCAAGTGTGGTTATTGAGCGACTGACGAAAAGCAAATCATAACAAATAGCAAGAAACGTTTTCAAAGTTATGGATAAATGTAAAATATTTGGATAAATAAACCATAAAACCTGCCTGCTCCATGTTAGTGGATGGGACGTGGACCACACAAATAAAAGCAAAAAGTAGACATCAAATAATAGTTTTATCAAAGATGGTTTTGGTCATTCTACACAGTTGTTATCCCACTGATGTGTATTGAAGGGTTAATCTCTAATTGTTTGGTTTTTAATTAGTTATTTGATGCTATAAATAACCGAAATGAGACTGACTCACGATTGGTAAAGCGGGTTTATCGTCAGGACCTTGAAACTTTTCCTTCTTTCCATTTTGTGTCGGACATCCAACAAAAAGGTTGAAACCTGAAAAAACAGAACAGAGCATCAGTGTGAGGAGCAGATATGTAAAACACATGAATTCATAATGGTCTCCAGAAATATATCGTGTATAATATAATTCTGGTGGATTTATGCCATTAGGAGTTGCGTGATGAGAGCACATAACGTTTCATGTGTGATGAGGACGATTAGCCCTCTGAAGCCCACCTACTATGCAGCCCCCCCCCCCCCCCCCCCCCCCCCCCCACTACTCCACGAACACATGATGTGATAAATGAGTTTAATCCTGGCTTGTCTCTCTGAGTGCCGACGCTGATCTTTGTTGGAAAATCTGAGGCTTGACATTTTCTCGGAGAAATGTGACCCGATCGTTTTCTCGTTCCACTTAAAGACGGAGCAGCCGCCTTTTCTCTTCATGTCAATCAATGCTTCCTTGAATTGTTGAATACGCTAGTGGACGGCGTCTGGGACCATTTGCCTCCCAGTCTGGTTGTGTTGTAGACCAGTGTTGATCGGCCTCACTGCAGTAGATCATGTTCAGGTTTATGTTCCAATGGAAATATATCAGAAATGACTCTTTCCCCTGCTCACCTGACGTTCTCTGTACAGTAGCTCGGACAGGATATCATACTTGGGCCACGTTTGACTCTCACATTTGTCCGTATGAGTCACACGCTGTGCAATTTCTCTCTCTGTCATTTTTCATTTTAAGAGTAATATGTCTTCATTTCATTTTTTTTAATGTCAGCCCCTCTCCCCTGAAAACTCTATCCTCTCTTTCACATAGCTCCTGCTCTGATTCAGATTCGTTCTGCTCCCGTTCAGAACTTTCATTCTGAGCTCAAGGTTTTTCTGCTGCTGTACAGATGTTCTTCAGTTTGAGTCTTTCGCCTCGAGCTTCCATACTGGTCTCAGATTCCTGCTCTCACCTCTGGAGTTTTTATTTCAGGATTGATGTTGAGGGATGAAAATCCTCCCTGCCTCATAAGTGAAATCATTCCACTAGTTAAAGTCGTCCTGTCCACTCGGTGAAGATGACGTAGATGTGATGAAGCTGCAGACTTGGACCTGTTGTTCTTCTCCTCGTATGTGAAAGCCAAACTCCAGAAAATATTCACATTCTGGAGTTCATGTTTTAAAAAAACAGCTTATGAGTCAGGAAGCTAGGAGAGAGTCGTTGTAAAGGCGACACTCAGATAAACATTAAAGAATAATTTGGTTGCATTGTTCTGAAAAACGTCTCATCTGCTTTCTCCAGGCGGCAAACAGCTGTGTGAAGTTCGTGCTGCACATTTCCCTCTCCCTCTCTCTCTCTCTCTCTCTCTCTCTCTCTCTCTCTCTCTCTCTCTCTCTCTCCCTCTCCCTCTCTCTCTCCCTCTCACAGTAATTGCGGCACCTTGGACAGTCACAAAGGTTTTCTCTCAGGAGACGCTGGAGTGATGCCTTTGTGCCGTTGTGTTTTCACCCTGCGTGTGTAAGTGCTCGGCTGCCTCCATGTCTCCTCCACAGGATCCATCAGATCGGCTTCACGGCAGCAGCAGCCAGATGTTGAGCCGAAGCCCGGAGACATGTTCGAGGTGCAAATCAGAGCTCATCAATCGCAACTCTCTTTCTTTTTTTTTTTTACTTTATTAAAAGATCAGTATTGAAAATGCTTCGTAAGTGACGTCTAATAAACCTCAGACCTTTTTAATTTCCTTTATTGCTTCACATTTAAATACACTGACTCGGAGGTGAAGGCTCTTTTCTGTTGTACTACCTGGTTTGACTTTTACACTTGAACACAACAGTCGTATTAATCAACACGTTGACAGTGATTCATTCCACACTCTTATATATTTTGAACCTCGTAATGTGAATCTGTTAAACACATTAGACTCAGAGCTCCACTGTGCAGACACGTCGCTCCATTAGAATTTCATCATCAGCCGCTGCTTTGGGCTAATTCCTCCTCCATTATCTTCATTATCCTCAGGTTATCTGTCACATGATCTGTATTCATAATGAGTTTGGAGTAAATTAATATTACATGCGACATGATGAGCACAGAGCCCGGGAATGCAGAGAGGCTTTAACAAACAGAGTCTCCCTCTATGAAAACGGGCAGATTATGGATTCATATTTCATTCGGGGGGGGAAACTAAGATGTTTTCTGCCACAACATAAATTCTTATTCAACTCCATGATTCTGAAATGAAACATGAAACAACAAATCCTCCAGCTTCCACGACCACACGTTGTTTGTCCGTGACCTCTGACCCCGAGCAGTGGCAGCTTCACTGGTCCTTCGTCTTCATGGAAAAAACCTCAGATCTTTTCGGTTCAGGCACAAAAAGAGACTCTGGTCAGGTTTCGGAAAAAAGATTGTTGTTCGTGTTATAATAATAAATAATAAAACTTTATTTATATAGCACCTTTGTGAGATTCCTGTGCTTTGCCCCCCCCAACCTCCTCTTATCTTGGACTTTGTTGCTCTACTTAGACCTTTGCTCTGGTCACAGCTGCTCTGGCAACTAGATAGATAGATAGATAGATAGATACTTTATTAATCCCGTGGGAAATTTAGGTCATCCAGTAGCTTATACACTTAACCAACATACATACATAAAACATGAATACATAGGTAGAACATTGCAGATTAAGGTGCATGGCTGGGTCTGACCCTATGCTACAGAAAGCAATGATGTGATTGTGTCAGTCACTAGTATAAAAGTGTCCTTGTGCTGCTGGAGTGGATTATTACAAAAAGATAACAATATGTATATATCTAAATATATAAGGATATGAAGTGGTAAAAGGTAAAAGTCTGTGCATGGGGCTAGTATAGCCAGTAAAGGGATGTTATATGATGAGGTCGCCTTAACAATTAAACTCAACGGGTCATAATAAGCTTCTTGTACAGATTAACTATGGGCTGTTCTTTTATAAGACTGTCTCATATACTCACATCTCAAGGATTATAATGTCCCCTACATGTGGATTACTGGTTTCCATCAGAGTTTTGCATGTCGCTCGGTAGAGGCGGAGCTAAACAACATGTACGGAGCTCAGTGCTGCTTTTGAATCCGTCAATTATGACACAGCAGGAGCCGAGAGAGGAAGCTGCTTTTTGTTATTGAAGTCGGGAACTAAGTCGGTGAAGTATCCACCTGAAGCTTCATTATGTGAGAGGCTGTCTGGAGGGATCATTGATTTGCCCGTGCAGCAGCCTGACACTCACCTGAAGCCTCTGATCACCGACTGGGATCAGCAGGGCTCATCATTCATCCTGTGGAGAACCTGCTGGCACCGCACTTGTTTCCTCTTCCCTCCTCCTGAAAACTCACCGCTCCACTTTCTCTCAGCAACGTTACCGAGGCAGGACGGACGCTCTCCTCCAGGAACGCTGCAGCTTTCTCTCTCTTACCCGGACGGTTAAAGGACAGTATTCTCATAATGTTTCAAAAACTTACTGTGAGATCTAAGCACTCCCACGGGAAGCTGGTGTAATAACGACAGGGTTGAGTGCATGAGTCTGGTTAGAGCAACCACCCGTATGGGACTCTGACATAAGTAAAGCTAACGCACCCATAACCAGGGCGGGACACTTCCCCTGTGTTGACCTATTCAAAATCTGAATATGAAATCGATAAATCCCGACCACGCTCTTGAATAAAGAGAGGGAACCAACCCGTATCTACAAAAATAGAAAATCACGTAGATGAAAATTGCATCTTCAATCACTCTGTAGAATCTGTGCGTTGTTTTTACTGTGTGTATTTTCTCTATGTGCTCTTTTTAACCCACACATGTCATGTCTTCCCGATCACGGGCCCACCAACAGTGAGTTGGGTAAAAATAAAGATGTTTTCAGTTTCCTGGACTCTGCTCCTTCGCAGGTATTAACGGCTTCTGGCCTCACAGAGAACTCTCCCCTGATAAAGTCCCTAAGACGAGACGTTGTCAAGCCCCAGAGCAGAAATCCTGTTCCCCTCTGCTGAGCCGTCTGGTTTCCAAGTTCAGTTTAAAGCTTGTTACGTTCCAAACAGGTGGAAAGATCCAGAGCGGATAAAGATCAGTTTTTCTCTCACTGAGGCTGTCTGGGGTTTTTCTCACTTATAAAGACGACAACATCCAAACAGGGTCACTGTGGGGGGGGGGGGGGGGGGGGGGGGGGCATCCATCCACAGATTGTAATTGAGCCATTTGAAGGTTCTCCTCTGCGATGGCAGCTCAGCGTCCTGATGTAACTTCTAATGAGCCAGTGATTTTAAAAGCAAATTAAAAAGCTTTTAATGTCAACAATCAGAAACCACTTATCATTAAAAAAGTTGAGACCATGGGGGGGGGGGGGGGGGGGGGTCATAATAATATCAGTATATCTTGTTGTTATGAAACAATCTTTCTGTCTTTCTCCACTTTTAATGAAGCGAGTAGTCGACTGGTGAGTGAAATCCAACAGAAGGACCATCTGATGTGTTGGATGTTTTCCTCACTCTGCTCCCTCACACCTCCTAATGGCCGCCTGGTGTCACATGGTGGTCTGCTGGTGACACTGGGAGCAGGTGATGAACTGCAGCGGGTGTGACTGGAGCTTTAATGTGGTGAGGTGACCTAGTCGCTGGGTTTTGATTTCAAACACGTCTCTTATTTGGTGTGAAAAGCCTTTTGAGAGAGTTCAGGAGCAGGAGACCGGTTTCCATAAATGTTATAATTGTGGGCGACAGCTTCACAGGCCCTGTGGATTCTGGACGCCCCCCCCACACAACTCGTAAAGTAGTGAGAATGGAAGTTCTCAATACTTTAGAAACTCTCTGCCACGTCTCTTCAGGGGAGCAGCTTCGATTCCAACAAAGAAGTTTGATTAAAAGTTTATGATAGTTAACTTTATCCCCATGAACAAATCCACTAATTGCCAAATTTGAAGCTGCTGCTTTGACCTTATCTGTCGACTTATTTTCTTTGTTTCATCAAAGTTCTGCCTCGTTTAAAACTTTCAAATTATTGGTTTAATTATTGGATTTTTGAAGTCTCGCCCCATCTGGGCTTTTAGAAATATTGTTTATCCATACGTTTCATAAATTAAGTGTATAATTAGAGATTTTTAAGGAGGCTTTATTGAACCTTTATTTTCAATCAATTCAAACCATCCTGCTGCCAAAATGTTTATTGATTCACAGCTAATATAATAAAATATCAAGCCTCAACTACATGTCTCTGTCATCAGGGTTTGATATAACTTTACTTCACCTTTTTATTTTACTATCTATATCTGTAAATTACATTTTTTATTACCTTTATCTCACTCTAGTTATCTGCCCCCTTAAAACCTCAAAAAATCCAAAATAGATAACCTGGACTGGTTCAGTGTCTAGCTTTAAAATGTTTAATCTGCTCCAGATGCACAATCTAAAAATCAATTGATTCTATCAAACTATTTTTTTATAATTCAGCAAACGCACCAGAACCCTCACGAGCAACTGAAATGGTTTAATAAAACAATCTGTCCCCTGCAGAATTGATCACAGGAACCTCCTTCCTTCTGTTTTTTTTTTTATTCAATCAAACTGTTGGAATCCAAACGGCAATTTCACCTGAAAATTAAACTCACGCTGCCTTGAAAAGAATTGTCATTAAAAAAAAAACTGTGAAGCTGCCAGAGAATAAAACAGGATCAACGTCTGTGTTTATGTTTTTCAACAAGAAAAGAAACGAGCTCCGTTTCCCGCCCGTCACTCAGAGACTCCGAAAACATTTCAGCTGTGATTGAAATGAAATGACCAACAAATAATGTTTTCAGTTATGACTTTCTGCCTTTTTATTTATCTGGTATATATATTTTTTTTACATTTCCCTCTAAAAAGCAGCACTTTTCATCTCTTCATCAACGCAGAAGAGTCTTTTTTTACTCCAGGGTTAGATTTTATCACAGCCATAAGCATATTTCCTTAAAGATTTCCCTGATCTCCTAATTATAAATATCATAAGGACAAACTCGTTAAAGGATCTCTTCACACATTGAACCAGACGGACAGAATCTTCACCCGAGTTCACAAACCGGCGCTGGAGACAAAAGATCATCGATTGAGTTGTGGAAAATATCCTCCTGCAAAAGGAGGAGTGTGCACAGTGAAATTTCAATGAGAGAGCAAGTGAGGCAAGAAGCCGACTTCAGATGTGTGTCAAATACAATGAGGTCACTTAACGCTCATGAATACCTGAGTCATCGAGCAGGGAGAGGTGCAGCAAACCAATCAAATTAACTACAGGACGAAAACATGAGAGGGAGAACGAGAGAGGACGACCTCTATCTCACTGATTTATGTGGAGGGAAGAAAGAAGAGAACGATATTCTGTTTATTATTACTATTTCTTCCTCTGTGTGATTCATCGAGGTGGTTCCACGTGTGATGGAGTTGATATGGATGCATCGAGACGTCCTCTTACTTTCACAGAAGCCAAAACATCCAAGAATGAACGTTGTTATCCTGCACCAATGATGTCCCTGTTTTTATAGCATCAAATAACTAATTAAGAGGTTTTTTTACGTTTGTGTTCTTGACTTTTGAGTTTGGTCCATGTCCCATCCACTAACATGGAGGAAGCAGGTTTTATGACCTATACTGCAAACCAACCACCAGGGGGCGATACTCAATGACTCCAATATATATAAATGTCATCACGTAGAGCCAAACTCTTTATAAGCATCGGATCTGCAAGGTCCTAGAGCAGAGGTCTTCAACAGGGGGTCCGCGACCCCTAGGGGGTCCGCGGAGGTACTGCAGGGGGGGTCGCAACATTTTTGGTTGAGACAATTTTTATATTTTTTATAATTTTTCCAACCAATTTTTTCCCCACAAATTTAAATGACTTTAAATTGCATCCAACATATTGTGAGGCTGATATGACCCTATGCCTGACAACCTCTATCTGTCCAAGGTGAGATAAGTTGTGTGCTACCCATCAGGGTCCGACATCTCACTAATGTGGGAGTATGTGTGCCGTCCACAGATGGCTCGAGGATTCACTGTCTCTTCTACATGTTTAAAATAAAACATGAATCTGTGAATTACTTTAATAGCTCAGTGTTGTATGCAAGATGTATGTTTATAAATGGCAGTGGCATGGCCACCCTGTACCTTGAACATGTTTTAATTAAAAACATGAACATATGAACCCGTGTAATATATGAATAGTTTAGTATTGAATGCACAATAGCAGGATAGCTATGTTTATATATGGCACTATGCCCAGTTTAATATAAAACACAATTTTATAGAATATATATAGTATGGGGTCCCTGCTCCATCTCTGCACCAGTTTGGGGGTCCTTAGCCTGAAAAACGTTGAAGACCCCTGTCCTAGAGGGTTTGAAACACCAGGGGGCGTTTTGAGCCGTGTTCAATCCATGAATATGCATATTCTTTTATAAATGTGGTAATAAACGTGATATTAAAACCATCATTAATGTGTTTTTCATAAAAGAACAGTCATATAATTTAGTTTACAGTAAAAAAACACACATTTAAGTGCAGTAGTTCTTTAATAAGAGCAACAACAAGTCTGGTTGGGTTAAATAAGGAGAGGTTGGGTTTGCGTGTGTTTGTTTAACGTCCAGATTCTAGTTTCACTCTTTGTGAACAAACAGTTTCTACCACTCACCTGTTTGGAACCACATGTGTCAAAGAAAAAACACGAGGCTTCTCTAAATCCTGTTATTTCATTGGCGGCTGCGATTCATCGGAGCGGCGACCACCGAACCAGGTCGAGGCCTCGAGTTAGACTCCGACTCCGACGCCTCCGACAAACTGAAGTATTTATGGGATCCGTGTTTTCCTTTCAGTCTCCGCTGGTCACACAGTTTGAGCTGAAATGAGGAATTAGCTGAGCGCCTGTATCACAGGTTCGCAGCTGGACCGCTCACGTCTCCTTCCTAACAAGGTTCTCAGCGGGGGCTGGAGCCTCGGGTCCGGAGGGGGGGGTTGTTTGTGAAGGATGTTCTGGAATCCTTTTTGCGCTCCACTTTCAAACCACCCCTTTGCCTCTGTGACTCCGAGTGTGACCAAAGAGACGTGTTTACTGCGGCTGGAGTGAAGAGCCGCCTCGCTCTCCGTGCCGCGGCTTGGAGGATAAAAAGAAAAATCTGTAATCTACATTCAGAAGTTCTAACTTGCAGAATGTATTAACATGTAAATCGGTGGCGGGGGGGGGGGGGGGTGAAGCTCGTGGCCTTGTGCACCGCAGTCACAGGAACACATTACTGGGAGCTGATGAAAGCAGAATCATAACTAAATCATCACACGCTCGGATGTTTGTGTAAATGTTCTTTATGCAAACAACTCCACGCTGTAATTAGAAACGCTGAATGAAAGGAAGTCCCGATTTTTTATTTTTAAATCACTGTCATTCAATGCTGAGTGAGTTAAAGATTGGATATTGATATAAATATAATTCTGATATGATTTTACTGTGCTGTTAGAACTCAGCTGAACGGAGATCTTTTGAAACTGGCCCCGTTTCAGTTTGACAACTTTGTGAGATCAACAGGTTTTCAGTTTGTGAGCTGAGCATCAGTCACGTCATTCATCTTGATACACAGATCATAAACTACCGTCACAGAATGAGTCAATATGTCAAATCAAGCTCGACAGATTCTTCCTTTTCTCCGTCACCATCCATCTTCCGAGCACAAGCGGCGACGGCCCAAAGCCGCGTTTGATCACGTCTCATTCTCTTCCCCCTCTGAAAGTTCCATTCGGACGGATGAATAAACATTAGAAAGTGATTGACAGGCGATTCTTTCTGGAGGAAAAAAATCGTCCACTTTCCCTGTCACGTCTTTCTGGGCGTCTGCCGGCAAAAAGAAAAGAAAGAAATAAACGCTGGTGGAAATAATGACTGCAAGTTTGAAAAGTTGATAATGGTGATCTGAGAGAATGTCAAACCATTAAAGGGGCTGAGAGCCACGAGCGGCCTTGATGGGCTAAGTGCCATGTGTTCTCCACTGGTTCCATAAGTGACGGCTCAACATGGAGGCTTTTAAGATTCTTCACCAAAGTAAAAGCTTTGTCAGAAACAACTCACAGGAAAAAAATCCATCCATCCATCATCTATATATCCATCCATCCATCCATCCATCCATCCATCCATCCATCCATCCAACTAACTATCTATCTATCTATCTATCTATCTATCTATCTATCTATCTATCTATCTATCTATCTATCTATCTATCTATCTATCTATCTATCTATCTATCTATCTATCATCCATCCATCCATCCATCCATCCATCCAACTATCTATCTATCTATCTATCTATCTATCTATCTATCTATCTATCTATCTATCTATCTATCTATCTATCTATCTATCTATCTATCTATCCATCCATCCATCCATCCATCCAACTATCTATCTATCTATCTATCTATCTATCTATCTATCTATCTATCTATCTATCATCCATCCATCCATCCATCCATCCATCCAACTATCTATCTATCTATCTATCTATCTATCTATCTATCTATCTATCTATCTATCTATCTATCTATCTATCTATCTATCTATCCATCCATCCATCCATCCATCCAACTATCTATCTATCTATCTATCTATCTATCTATCTATCTATCTATCTATCTATCTATCTATCTATCTATCTATCTATCTATCTATCTATCTATCATCCATCCATCCATCCATCCATCCATCCAACTATCTATCTATCTATCTATCTATCTATCTATCTATCTATCATCCATCCATCCATCCATCCTACTATCTATCTATCTATCTATCTATCTATCTATCTATATATCTATCTATCTATCTATCTATCTATCTATCCATCTATCCATCTATCCATCCAGCCATCTGTCAGTCTTATTTATCTATCCATCAATCATCCATCCATGCGTCTGACATTTATTTAGTTGCGGTGATGCTTTTATTTTGAAAAATTGTGTATGCGTTGTATTCTAATATTTGGAGAAATATCTCTGTCCATCTCAAAATAGTCAGTTTTATTCTTTGTTCAACAATTCCGTGATTCATGGCCAAGTCGCATTGTTCAGATAATTTTGTCGACCATTTGTCAAATCACACAGAGCATCTGTTTCTTTGAGATGAAACAGAGCGAGTGAGAATTTAAATGAGCTGCTTCAAACCCGTCTGTGTGTAGCTGAGTGCACTCCCAACACAGGACAGACCTGATTCAGAAAGAGTACGGTACAGTTAGTAAACTCTCAGGTATAATTTCCCTTCAGAAGAAGAACCCAGCGTGCATGTTTGTCCGATCCAGAATAAAATCGATCTCCCAGGAGGAGAAAGTTGATTGTGTGCCAGTTGGTTTTGTTTGTCTGGGTAATTGGGTAAAACAAACAAATCAATGGTCTCACTTTCATTTACCAGAGGAAGGTTCGAACAACATTAATCCCAGAATGTGGACAATGACCCCGACACGTTTGTTTGTCCTCTTGGTTCGGACGAGTCATGATTCACAGATTGTTTATCAGAATTTTAACAATTCAAAAAGTGTCTCTTTGGACAAACAACTGAGTCGAGCAGAACTTTCACATTAGAATCAAGGATGAGGAAATCATCATGGTCATGGACGGCAAATAAAGATAGACCACGAATCCCCACTTCCTTCCACTGGAAAAAAATTTAACCAAAATATCCAGAATACAGTTTCCACCATCTTCCACCGATGACGTTGATCGACCTCTGCTGGTCAATCAAGAGAATGCAGACACTTTCCCATTGGCTTCACTTTCTGGTTCAACAGTCTACATCCATTTTTAAGAACATGTCTATGGGAAAAGTTTGTTCAATGGCCCATGTGCTAGCCTAGAGGACACAGGGTTTTCTGACATATACCGAGGCCAGCCACCAGGGGACGATCAAGATCTTTTGACTTTCTCATGTCATGTCCGTCCATCTTTATATTCAGGAAAAAAAACACCACTAACAACTACTGCATCTTCTCTGTGGACTGGAAACGACAGCGGAAGCTTCGACCCGTCACTTTCTTTTTTTGATTGGTTCGGGGAAAAAATAAAAACCTTTTAAACAGAAAACAGCTAACAAGAATATAATGTCAGAGTTTTCTTGTGCTTCAGTACGTTTCAGACAAACTGCTTGTCGGGAGTTGAACTGTGGAGGATGTGGCTTTTCCCTGACAGGGAATCTGACAGGAGGTCTTCCAGCTGTGTGTGTGTGTGTGTGTGTGTGGAACTTTTCTATCCAGTTCTTTTGTTTTTCATCACACATTTAGTTCTGTCTGTTTTCGAGCCGAGGCTGTTTGAAGGTCCTGCCCAAAGACTGAATATGAAGAAGCCACAGTGTCTTGATCACCCCCTGGTGGCCGGCCTGTCTCCTCCATGTTAGCAGATTGGACATGGGCCAAACTAAAAAGTCAAAATACCTTTTTCTCTGTTCTTATCACACTGATTTATCTTTACAAGTTTAGTTTTAATTAGAATTAGTTAAGCTGAGAATGATTCGTGATTGGTCGAGCGCCTGTATCTAGAGGTCAATCCCTCAGTCGATACTCTAGAGACTCGGGCTCCAAATAATATCTTCGGCACAAGATGGCGGCCTTAGAATCGAGCATCGTCTTCTGGTCCTGCCCCTCGTTTCCATTTCTTGAACTTGTCTTCCTTTAGACATATCTGACAACACTTAGTTCAGACGGCTTGGTTCCAATCCCGTCCTGACCTTGTGAGAATGAAATTAAATAAATCAATACTCGTCAGACAAGTAACGCCACAAGATCCTCCGTCTACGAGGAGGGATCTCATTGGTCGTAAACCAGATGGGGTCAGTTGGGTTGACATGACGAGTCCGTGAAGACTGACATCAGACACACTCATCAAACCCTTCACCCCTGATGCCCTGCAGGGAAACATCCACATTTGTTATATTATTCATGTTTTCTCCGTTGTGTGTAGAAATACTCGTCTAAGCCTCCTCTGCCTCCGCTAAGCTGTGGTTTCACTGCTTGTACTCGTGACACATCGCATCAATCATTTTGATTTAACATTTCAGAATCATTGTTTTTTTGAGCCGTTTTCTCAGCCTCTGGTTTTTAATTTTTTCCCCCCACGTTTCAAAGAGGTCCTGTGGAGGGAGCTAATCCCATCAGACGATCAGAAGTACCGATCACTTCCACCGTGTGCACTCCGTCGGTCGCAGCTCCTGCTCACGGTCTCTCTGCCAAAGCATTTTCTGCCCGTCCTTGTCTTAAAACCGTCTTGGCAACATATAAAGAGCTTATGAAAGGCGCCCTGTGGAGGCTCCAACACTAAATCAGGACTCAGAACACACATCTGTGCAGAACACAGCAACCTAATCAAGCATGAACGTGTCATAGCAAAGCACATTCCCCCTCAGAACGGCTGCCAAGCTCAAGAGGAGCCGTCCTCTCGCCCTCGCCTGACAGTGCACATCCTCTAAACGCTGCGAGTCGAGCTTCAAGGCCACAAACTGGATAAATCCTGTCGCTCGTGGCCGGTGGAGGGATTTTCCTGGGAGCAGCGTTTCGGGGCTCGGGCACAATGCATTGTGGGGGTGCAGATGAGTCACGGCTGTGCGGGTGCAGTGATAGAGACGGAGAACAGCGCTCTTAATGTCAGCCCCGTAATACCCAGGCAGACACGTAGGGCCTAATCGAGTATGGCACATCCCAAAGCACCAAATCATCATTATACATTTGTTCGGTGATGTGCCCACAGTCAGGGATTCACAGCCGGGAGCTGCCTCCCCCCCCCCCTTTTGTCATTTTTTGTTTGATTTGACTGTGACAAATAATTCTGTATTTTTCTTTTTCAAGGACGAAAAACAAAAAAGTTTGGAAGACAAAGACGAAACCGCGCTGAGGCAGAAAGACCCTTCCAACGTGATTTAAAGCCTGTGGGTTTAACCTTCTGCCCTACTGAGTACGAGAGTGAAAAGCTAACCAAGCATGACGAGGCTGTCTCGTCCACTCGCACACTGACACATCGCTGATTCATAGACGGCCGTGTTTTCTCTCTTTATCTCCAGGTCTGAATGCTTGACACACCAACGAGCGGTGAGAAGACAGAAAGGGTTGGGATTCTTTTTTTCCAGACACGAAGGAGAAGAAGGAGAAAGTGAAGAAATAAATGTGTGAAAGAAGAAGTTTTCTTTTTTTTAAGTGCTGGCCGAGATTCTCTTTCACGGTTTGTCTCTTTGTCCGTTTCAGAAGGAAAAACACATTTATTCTGAGATAAACAACAAATTGGATTCCGGAGGTAAAGCTAGCGCTGTGTGTCTGTATGTTTCTGATAGTGACATAAGCAAACATTCGAAAATGTACGAGCAAATATATATATATGACCGACGCTGTCAAAACATCGGCCTCCTCTGGAAAATGTCTTGATAAATGTGACTTTTATCGTCCGCCGTTTTCCAGGGAACTGATGGAAAGTTGGAACAAAAGTCAGAGATTCACTCGAGTCAGAAGGATTCATCCTCCGAGAAACACTAATGTGAAAACCTGTTTTTACAGCTCGTCCTGAGAGGCAACATGAATGTGGGATCCAGATTTCAAAGCAATCGTTTCTAACAGTAAAATTTCACTCAAAACCACAAACGACAGATTCACACGAGTCGGTGGGATTCATCCTCTGGGAACCATGAATGTCCAAATAACATAAAAGTGATGAATGTAGGACTCGTGTCTGCGTTGCTTCAACAGAAAGGTCTTGTGTTTCCAAACTGCATTTTGAAATCAGTTTTTATCTCCCTCTGTGAAGAGCGACAGATTAATAGAGTAGATTATTTTGGGGAGATTTTCTGTTATTTAACAAACCAGGTTTAAATCCTAACATGTGAGAAATGATCCAGATAAATAAGATGTGTCATCATAATCTGCCTCTAAATCTTTTATATTTAATCCTTTTCAACTTTGCAAAAATAACTACAGTCCTGAAAGCCTCAGGGGCCACGTTGTATTTTAATAAAGGGAAGTGAAGCAAACAATCAGAGCTGAAGTTTTTTCAATTCCCATCTGTTCCTGTTTTTTAACTAAATATAATTGCCTTAAAATAACATGTAGGTGTGTATGAAATCCCAGCTTTACGCACTTATTACTTATTATTTCCTCAGCGCACATCTTTGGGTTTGTGCCCCTTTCGTCTAATTGCTCCGCAGACTGACTTTAATGGAAACGCGAGCGAATGAATGGAAACACTTAGCAGCGGAGAACCTTTGCTCTGTCGGCTCCCCTTGTTTTTGTCTCACAGCCTCAGGGCGGAGCATGAAAATTACAATTTATTTGCATCTGAATATTGCAACGTTAGCTCAGTGTAATAGATGTCAGGCCGACTGAATTCATGAATTGTTGCACAAAGGAAACACGATGGGAGACGACGCATAACAACTGCTGCGGTTGTTGTTGTTGTTTTTTTACATGTTTACTGGTTATCATGGGTGAGTGGTGCATGTTCATCCTGCAGAACCGTGGGATTCACATCCTTCATGTAGACATAGAACTTTAACAAAAAGTGCAGCAGTTGTATTTCAAGCTTCTCTGATTAATTCTGAATCTAATTAAAACCGCAAACAAAATCACAAATACAAGTTAAACCGGCCATTTTGTGTTGATCTCTCCACTCTGGAATTGGCTCTGTGTGAAAATAGATAATTTTTTTGTTGTGTGTTTCCTGAATGGCCTCCAGCAGTTTGGCACACGTCCCTCACCGTTAAGTGCCAATCAGCATTTAAAATGACTTTTTTTTTTTCGTGTCCTCTCTCCTGCGTGGACACAGTTGATCCTCCTAATCAGGTTCTCTCACCACTGTGGTTTTAACACGGTAATTAATTTGTCCTTTCCTTCAGAAGATGACCCATCGGCCCCTCTCCCCTGCAGTCAATCATCCAGATGTTCTCCTCAGAGGATTTACAGTGGGAGGGATGTGGCTCAATCGTTATCATGGTGGCCTCCTCAGCCGGGGATTCTACTCCATGAAAGGAGGAATCGATGAGTGAAGCTTTTCTGATGAGCTGAGCTGCTTGAGACGGTGAACATGAACATGCAGAAGAACATTTCTTACAGAAAGAAGAGGAACAAGCTGCTTTAAGACATGAACCTGAACTCTGGATAGTCTCCACACGTTCTCTCAGGGGAAAGTTCTGGAGACGTGTAGTCGGACATTCTCCTGAGTTCCTCTCAAAATGGCTCGATTGTTGTCAATGTGTGAACTGAAAAAGAAGAAGAGCAGGAAGAAGAGCAGGTTGCACCATAACCGGAGGGTCTGTGGTTCGATCCCCAGCTTCTCCATTCCACATGCTGAAGTGTCCTTGGGCAAGATACTGATACACCGTGTGTGAGTAATGTGTGGTAGAGAAAGTGTGGCACATATGCATTATATAACTAGAAAAACACATTTCTTTGAACCTTGCCAAGTTGTTTTTGTGCCTCTACCTCCCCAAACCTTTACCATAGTCTTCTCATAACATAAAATCATAAGTTTATATTTCACCAGTGATTAGTAACAGCTTATCTGTGGTATGCCTCCTCACACTGATACAGGAAATGCCCCTATGGGTCATATCATAGCGACGTACGACCCGTAAGTAAATGAGGTCATTCACACAATTACTTCCAGAGCGGCACAGCTCGGGAGAAATGTTTGCACGCCTGAAACTCTATTTGCACACATTACTGGCATCTGATGCTTGATCTCCTCTCAGACAACATGATGCTGCCTGGACGAGGCCCTGACCAGTCGGACACACGTCTGTGCAACACGCCATCTAATACATATAATCACCGGCTACCATGAAATGCTTGGTCGGACATCAATCTCTCTTTTCCCCTTAATGCAGAAATAGAGGTCGTGGCTCGTGACGTCACCTGAAGCCTGTCTGTGCCTGGAAAATGGAAGTCTAGCCCAATTTCAAGGTAGAGTGCCTGGCTAAATTTAGGAGCTGTAATTCATTCATCACCCGGTTAGTGAATGCACCAGAGATGCCCATTCTTCTTCCTAGGTGTTAAATCTGTCCTTCAGGGTCTCTGCCCGTGACTTTGAGACAGTCTGCTGAACAAGGTTTCCTCCACAAATCTGAGGCCGTGCTGCACCTCGCTCCGTCATCACGTCCGATCTGCCCTGATGGTGAAAGTTTGTGACGAGCTGGAAAAGTCGCCTGCTCATGTTCTTTTATCTCTCTCTCTCTCTCTCTCTCTCTCTCTCTCTCTCTCTCTCTCTCTCTCTCTGTGGTGTGTGCATGTGTTAAGATGCCAATTTGTAAGGACCGACCTCTGAATTCAGGGTCAATGGGGGGGAAGCTTATTGTGGTTGTAAATCTCAAAACCCAGCCACAAGAAATCAAGGCCAAGGCTCGTTCCATTGACTTTTCACCCTGTGAATCGCTGTCATGTCGGAGTCACATTAAATTACAAACAAAAGTCAGATGAGGAAACACATCAGAGGGAACGTGGGTAATGAGAGTGGGGGGGGGGGGGGGGGGTGAAAACGTCGGTCGGGGGTCACACATAAAGGCAAGGTGCAGACTCCAGTAGAAAATCATTACAGGTCGACCATCTGTCATAACTCCTCTCTCCACTCGGGGCTGTGTCCGCTCATCGAGGCTCGGAGGAGAAGTGACGCTTTCGGACAACAGAGGAATCATATTGTTCTGTTTCTCGTTCAGCTTGAGGAACTGGAGAGTTTCACCTTTTCAACACATTGACTGATCCACGCAGAGAAAACACCAAGGCTGTTTGAAACGTATCAAACTGGATGATGAATGGAACTCTCGACTCTCCAGGAGTTAGACCGCAACAATGGGAGCGAGCTGTCGATGACGAGTCCGAGACATTTGTTCTGGACAAGCCATCGATTATTATTAATAAAAAAAATGTTGCCTCAGACTGTGGAGGTCACTTCCTGAACAGTTTTCAATTCAAGGCCAATTTTCAATAGCAGACACTTCACAAATAACAAAGTGTGTGTTGTGTTCCCCAGCTCTCATTGGACGGCTCCTCACATAAGAGCAGATGATGACATGATGATGTCATGGATGACGGCTTTCTGAAGCAGGTTTAAAGTTTCATTTATTCAAAACTAAAAGGAGGAACAGAGATCTTGTTGCTGTTTGTTTCCATGTCTTCCTTATGGAGCTGTAGAGACTGCTAATCTTTGCCCAGGGATGTTCAAACTTACCCTCGTGACTTTTACCACATTTTCAAATTTTTATTTGTTGCATAGAAATAAGCAGATAGCTGGTAGAGTTGTTGACCAACTCACAGAGCGAATTTTAAAGAGCTAATTAAAGCTGATAAATCCTTCGTCCACTTACCAGGAGGTTCACAGTTTGATCCCCTTCTCCCTGAATCCTGCCTGCCGAAGTGTCCTTGGGCAACATACTGACAACCAACTTGCCACTGATGGCTGAGTCGGCAGTGTATGATGGAGACAGTGCTGCACATAGATGCACTTGTGAATGTGCGTGTATAGTTGAAGTGCTGAAGGGCTAAACTGCACTATAAAGTGGATTGAGTGGTCATCAAGTTGGTAAAAGTGCTATTTAAATACATCTATTACACAAAAATACTAATTTCTAAGGAGTTGACCCAAAAAAGTACCCAGAGGATTCCAGACCAATGGGCAGATTCAAGATGTTTCCCCCGATATCATTGTAAGATGGGGCGTTAGCCTTCGAGGAGTAACGGCTCTCGGAGAGCACCATGGCATTTTAATAGATTCATTGAGAGCGTCACAACTTTTCCTCGTCATTCATCTTAATTGGATCTGACATTGATTCGGTGGAAGATCGTCTCCACCTGGTCTAAAGTGCAGTTTCCTGGTTTTTCCCCCTGAACCTGATCTTGTTTTCATTCTCTATTTTCAAGAAGCAGAATTAAATTTGTATAAATACATATAGGAGTTAATTTTCCGTTAATCAATGCGAGGATCCCTGATTAAAATTTATGATGAGATCTACACTCACAAGTCCTTAATTGCACCGAAAGTGAAAACAACATGGGCGGGTTGTTAGCGTAGCAGCAATCCATTATTGGATTCTCCCTGAATAGCATTAATTGATGTGAAATGAGGATCCACGCCTCCAGCTTCTGAGTCCATTATGAAACGATTACGTTGCAGAAATAAAAAATGAGAGTCAATTCATATGAGCGATTTTTTACACTCCACAAATTTGGAGGGGGGGGGGGGGGGGATGATTAACTATGGCGCTGAGTAATGATAAACTTCTCAAGTCTTGTGTTAATGAGACAGAAGTTAGTCAGCGGCTGATGCTCAGGAGAACATTTCGTGTGAGCCACTGGAACTGGGATACGGAGGCTTAGCATGACACCATTTAAATTAATTGGATCAAATCAAACAATACGAAAAAGCCAGAGAAAGGAAATGAAACGGGTTTTATGTAATCAAATTAAAACTGGACCGTGAGGAAGATGAAACAAATCCAGAAGCCGGCCTTGATACACTCAGGAAGAGTGAACCACCTCTTGGCAAGGGGAGCGCCGGTGGCACCTCCTCGTCCCTCTGTCCACTGGGCAGGACCGGGACATCGAGGAGGTCAGTGGCAGTGATGGAGGAGACGGGCAGCGCCGCCCCCTGGGGGACGCATTACTCACTGTTTTAATCATTGCAATGATAATCAACTGTGGCAGGAACTGCAGGGAAGCAGTTAGGGCCTATTTGCAGCTCAGTCAAAAGTGCACACGCTCAGATTAATGATCTTTTGCATCAACTGAAGGAGACGGAGGAGGGAGGAGGAGGGAGGAGGAGGAGGAGGAGGAGGAGAAGGAGGAGGAGGAGGAGAAGGTAAAGGGGCGGAGAGATCGTAAACACCATCTCGTCCTTGATGGTGACCACATTGAGGAGTTTGATGGCCTGGACGGAATCATTTCACTTCATTTAAATCATAAGCCCTGTTAGGAGAGTCGGGTCTGACCTTAAGTTGAGAGGCGAGCATGAGTCACTGTATTCATCTTTCACATTTATCACTTTTTAAAGCAATGATTTATCTATTTGTGCTGCATCTCTTAGCAAAACAACAGAAATCTATCTACTAGTTGTGGAATAAATATATTATCATGTCTTTAGTCTGTGTCCCTTTTGAACATGTCTTCTTCTGCGTCCTCAGATAAACTCCAGACAATAATATACGTCCCTTCTGATCACTCTGATAATCTGATTGACACAGATATTCACGGGAGTTTCAGGTGTTCATCAAACCACTTCCTCTTCAGCAATTTGTCTACGAAGTAAAAGCACAACGTTCATCTTTGTTTCTGTAATGCTTTTATTTTGAAAAGCTGTTAGTTAGGTCAAAAGACTGTCGGTTGCTTTACAGACCTCTGAAATTTATGACATGAAATGTATGAAAATCTTCACTGCAGATAAACCAGGACTAACACAAAGTTGTCTCACTTCCCTCTGCACCAGTGTTTTGTAGAACTGTGTGACTCACTAATCACAAGGAGTAATTCTGCAGTCGCTCCGGAGCAGGTTTAAAATGGCCACTGCACAAATCTAATAATTAATTAAAAAAAAAGTTTGCAGAGAAGAAATATTAATTTTCCGTCATTGCTTTTCACAGCTTCTGGTTCAGCTCCTCACCAAAGCTTCACTTAAGACTTGTCTTCCCGTACGAGGCCGTAATCCTTCGGTGGAAATTTATTGCCGTCCACTTCTGGGAAATAGCCTCCTTGTTCTTTCCAAGCAATTACTCTGATAGGGCCATCCATGAAATTTACTGCTGTTACTAATCACTACCATGCTGCTTATTAAATGTACCTCAAGCAATTTTGCAGACAGGAGCTTGGAAATTGTGGCTGAATTTAGAATTATTCAAAGAACTGTGGCTTCGGAATACTTTGCCTTTGTGTTTCCAATTTTCCTTGTCCATTAAGGGGAATGTTGAACATGAGGGTCAGGACCCTTTAATTCTCTGGGGGTCACAAACTGATCACTTAGTTCTTTTAATTCCTCATCATTTAATCATTATACAAGTGGATTTCTTTCTCTAATTTATCGCTTCCTGGTTCATTGACGGTTGCTGGTTTGTAAAAATCATTCAGAATTATTTCTTTCTTTCTCTAGTACACATGTTTTTGGGAAGTTGACCACGTGTCCTCACATAACATTAAGAAAAGAAATGTGGAGATTCTCTGTACTGAATACAAACATATACTTTCTGATGTATAGGCTACATCCCAAAAACCTATGTAATAGAGACATGAAGCTTGGTTGTTTAAATCTAAAACTATTATCAATCAATCAATCAATCAAATTGTATTTGTATAGCCCATATTCACAAATCACAATTTGGCTCATAGGGCTTTAACATGTTGTGACATCCTCTGTCCTTAACCCTCAGCAAGAGTGAGGAAAAACTATTAAAAAACCTTTAACAGGTAAAAATAGGTAGAAACCTCAGAGAGAGCCACATGTGAGGATCCCTCTCCCAGGACGGACAGATGTGCAATAGATGTCAAGTGCAGGAAAACATCATCAAGATTAAAGTTTTAACAGCATTGATGAGGGTAAACTATTAGCATGGATATAGCCTCAGGTTTGGACAGAGCAGATCTCCACACAGTAGATGAGTGAACAGGGAGACAGTAAGAGTTTCCTGTACGATGTGTGATTCTGCAGCTTAAACAACACTTACACTTGTTTTCAGCAGCGTCTCATAAAGAGAGATTCACCTTGAACTTCAAACTTTAACTAAGTGAAGAGGCGGGTTAATGCACATTTCCACCGACGTGTGCATCACTGCAGATTGCCTGGTGAAGTGAAACAGGAGCGAGTGTTTGCTGGAGGCTGAGCCCGACTGCTTTCTTCATATTCATTCCAAACACCACTACCAGCCAATGCAAAGTAATAATAATGCAGTGTCTCTCCTGACGACTCAAACTGTGAAGTATATGAGCTGTTACCATGATGAGGTGTCTGAGAGCCTCGGAGCCAGTTCACCCAGTTAGCAGCTGATGGTTTCCACCGTCGCCTTCAGCCACTCAGGGACCAGCGCTGAGGATAAATCAGCTTCTCATCGCTGGAAAGATGTGAGCTTTATTAAGGTGTTGTCTTTCCTAAGCGGTGTGAGGTTGTGAGTTTTGCTTTAAGCTCACGAATGAAACAATAACTACAGGTTAAAGTGCTGAGTCACAGCTTTTACGATAAGTGTGTGTCAGAGGGAGCAAAGTGCAGGAATCGTAAGACTTTAATATCGTCCCAGTGTGTCAGCACAATGCAGCAGGACAATGGTGACAAACCATCAGACACAGGAATCAAAGGGTTTAATGGTTATAGAATCTCTTTTTACATTTTCTCTAAGTGGCAGCTGTAGTTAACGTTTGGTGTAAACTGGTTTAGGAACAGCTCAGTTATCATAAGTGAACTAAAACCTCTGAGTTAAACCTAAAGACAGATTGTGGATAGTTAATTAATGATGGCATATTCACTGTGACTTTACCAACCTCGAAATATACTTATGATACACAAACTTATGTGATGCACAAACTTTCTTATCCCCCACACACACACACACACACACACTCTGCAGCAGAGGTTCACTGTGATGCTGCTGCTTGTCCAGGGCTCAAGTCTGTGAGTGAGTGGAGGCTGAAGAGTGAAAAAGATTCTCGTTATTTATTTTTCATTTGATTGTTTGTTGTCTATGTTTACTAAAGTTGATTATCACCTGTTGGTTGTATCGTTAAGATACAAGATATCCAGAAATCAGGCTACAATATCCTTGATGCAATAACTGTCATCTCGCTCGCTCGAGTTTTTGCAGTAACGACCAGCGTCCTCGACCAATCACAAGTCAGTCTCGGCTGTCAATCATTATGTTTAACCACGTTTTTTTAGGTTCAAATATATAAGTATGTAAAACCAAACTTTCTGAATGTATTTGACATGTTGTTTGGTCCATCTCCCATTTACTAACATGGAGGAGATGGGTTTATGACCTAATCTACAGCCAGCCACCAGGGGGAGATGAAGATTGTTTGGTTTCACTTGGTCCATCTTTATCTGATGTGGCTGAAGGTTCTTTGATTCTCTGACGTTACATTTATCCAATCAACAAAACTAATTGTGTCAACCTGAAAACTTTAATCACAGCAGAATACACTGGTCTCTCTATATATAAATATAGATCTAAAATCTCAACCTTACAGTTTAAAGAGATGATATCTCGATCCTTCTAATGCAGCATCCAATATCCTGAGCTCTGGAAACATTGACTGTTGTGTGGGGAACAGTTTGGATGCGATGACAAATGCGACACGTCAAAACGCGGGGGGGGGGGGGGGAGCGGCAGCACCGAGCCTCGGCCCGACTCAGCCCCGCGATATTAAATCTGTCAGGCGTAATTGGTTTCCTACCAGATTAAAACATAAAACTGCAGGGAAGACACTGTTCCCCGCTCACCACCATCTGTGCTCCGCGATGGATGTGACGCTGCAGCACGGCTTAATGAATTATTAGCTCATTGAACTCAATGCTGTTACACTGGAAGCTCAGGGAACCCAACTCTTGGTGGCGTTGGTTTCTTCTCCACTTTCACCCTCCTCAGCCTCTTCTGAATTTAGCTGTTGTTCGTGCTGGCTAGACCCCCCCCCCCCCCCCCCCCCCCCCCACCTGCAGCTCCCCCTGCAGATTACAGAGATGAACGATCATCCCGTGGCTGCTGTTTTCATCTGGAGCTGCAGGACAGTCGTGTGTCCCGGTTACAGACGTCGCCCCCGGTGCAGGCTCCAAACGCTGGTGGCTTGTAGAGACACAGCTCCTCATGCAGCCGGCACTTGTTCTCCTGATCCGAGCTTCAAGCCCTGGTTCACCTCTGCTGGTGACATTGCATGGAGCTGCTGTTTTTTACTTTCAAAGTTACAGTTGTTTTTTTGTTAGGAAAATCGATCAAACTGTGTTGAAGACATGAAGTTTGAAGCTTTACAGTTTGGAGAAATCCATTTTTTTTGCTTCTGGTTTGTGGCAGGATGGTTTGGCTGACTGTAATTTTCAGTCACATGGTCTATTGTGCATGACATGAGGTATTTTCTTGAAATTTACAGGAGAGGCACTATGTGAGAACACAAATGTGCTCCAGACCTTTTCTGGAACTCTTCCTTTAAGTAAGTGGCTGCGTTACATAACATTTCTAACCTGGGAAAACAAAAAGAATACAAATTTTTATACATCTTCTCCATACAAAGTGATTTGAAAGTTTGGTATAATTGTCTTCAGATGTAATTCTCATGTATGTGGACATGTAACCTGGAATGTGCAGCTCATCCCCATGAACAAACCAGTGGGTTAGTTCCCCCTGCAGAGTTTACTGAAGAGCCTGCACCAAATCCACATTTAAACATTTAAATCAAATCACCAACTACTCGAGTAAAAGTGTTTATGACTTAACTACCTTAAAAAAATATCTAAACACCTGAGACTCTTTAAACAGGACTCGTCTCACTTGTCTTTATTCACCTCAGGGACGAATGACAACAACAAAAAAAAAACATGTGACCTCAGCAGCAGAATGAAATGTTCCATCCTCCCTCTGCTGCGGCTCTTCCCTCCACCTGACTGATCCAGAGATGTTCTGTGTTGTTGTGAACACACGTCTGAGAATCTCCTGCTGCTGTTGTTCAAGTGTGACATGTGATAGAAATTTTACTCATTAGGGCAATGATTGATATTGATGTTTTCGAAAGATAACAAATGTTGCCTGAGAAGTCAGGGGTTGCCCTCATGACTGTTATGTGACATCCTCACTGACGAGGTCACCAAACAAAGACTTAACAGAACAGAGGATTTGTGTTTGTAAACTACTCAAGGGATTTTGAGAAACAGATGCTACATTCCAAAGGTCTGGGAAAGATCAGGTGACAGGATAATGGTCACCTGTTGCTTAACATGAAAGAGGTTGATCGATAACATTTATCTCCTCTCTAGGAGGGGCTTGGAGATGTATAAAGTGTTGCTTTTTCCTGTATGTCATTGCTCATTGTATGAGATCCATTCCATGGTCTTGTACATTGATGCCCATCTGCAGATGTAGAATAAACTTCCAGAAAGACATTGTAATGACTTGTGCTTGATTATTGAGAAATTCCCATGACAATTTGGCTGTTGTTGGCAGGATCACTGATGTGAGAGGACATTCTGGATCTCAAAGCTGAAGGTAATAGTGCACAAAAGAGTCTAAAAGACTCTTACCTCAACCCTCCCTAAACAGTTTGGAGAAGTGGGGACTGGATGCTGAAGAGAAGGAGAGGCCCTCTCACTGAAGTGATCAAGCGAACCGAGTACGACAAGCTACAGTTTTCTTTCTGGCAAGTAAATTCTGGTTTTAGATCTTTAGGAAAAAGGTCAAGGGTAAAGAGATCCACTCATTTAGTGAGGAACAGACGTGTTTGCATGGCAAGGGTTTTGAGTTACAAAATCGGTGTAGGATCCAGGAGCGCTCCAGGAAGGAACCTTTCAGGAAAAAGGTCCAAATGTTAACGGGTTTAACAAGGTATTTGTAAATGTATGGAGTGTTTATTTATTTAAACACACCTTTAAGTTTGAGCTCTGACGTCGAGTTCATGATAAAATAACTGTTATCATAAAATAAGTAATAGCATTTCCAAGTATTTAATACCTAGAGGCGTATTACTAGAGAGAAGAGTGTGTCTAGAGATTTGAATGATATTTCTCTAAAAAGTATTATGATGCACTAAGGGTATTTAAAAAAAAAAAAAAAAAAGGGGGAGAAGAGGTTTTCTAAAAAAACCTCCTATTTAGGAAAAGTAACTAAATACGAGATATAATTGGGTTTATTAAAGCTAAAAAGGAAAAGAAAATAATCTCAAATCAAAATTCAAATTAAAAAATAGATAAATATAGATAAAATAAACAAAAAAGGAAAAAGAATGAAAAAGTATTTGTACCGAACTGGCCCGCATATGAATGTTGGGTAACAGAGGCAAATATCAGAGATAAAAAACAGAAGGTAGGGACTGATATTATTTCCAAGTCTCAGTTTCTCCGCTTGGATCCGGGTCTCGACTCAGCTCCGCCACGGGGACGATCACAGCCGGCAGCGGTGCTGCACGGTGGCCTCCCCAAATGCTCAGCCGCAACCGGTGCAGATGGCGCAAGCGGCAGTTCCAGCCGTCTCTCAACTCTACCCAGACCTCGACCTCCCTGCAGCGGAGGGGGAAGACAGCCCTACAAGTCCGCGGGAGAGGGAGAGGTCGATGGAGGGGAAGAGGACGAGGAAGAGCTGAGGCTTGCTTTAATTGCGGAAAAAATGGGGCATTGGTCGAGAGAGTGTCCTATGAATCAGCGCACACAGTGCGATTGACTGGCGGCGGAGCTGGGGACAGATACGGATCCAGGTGTGGCAAACGTGGAGAGGGAGTTTCATCCTTCACAGCAGTATCGTAAGAACACTGACACACACACCATGTAAATTAATGTTGGACACAGAGCAGATGATTAGGAAGGCTATTAATCATTGTGAGATTAAACAGGAGATGGATAAAGGGGGGCTCATTGAGCTTTATGCTAAATATTCACACGATGCATATAAACAAATGCCAGAACATACGATTGTAGTGAGTGGTAAAGACATCACATTTTTGGTAGATTCAGGGGCCATAGAATCAGTCATTAAATGTGAAGAGTTTGATAATACTCCTAAAATGAGTGCAAGATATCTCAGAACAAAGACGGAGTTAAAGTCTCGCGTCAAAGACGGAGTTAAAGTCTCGCGTCAAAGACGGAGTTAAAGTCTCGCGTCAAAGACGGAGTTAAGTCTCGCGTCAAAGACGGAGTTAAAGTCTCGCGTCAAAGACGGAGTTAAAGTCTCGCGTCAAAGACGGAGTTAAAGTCTCGCGTCAAAGACGGAGTTAAAGTCTCGCGTCAAAGACGGAGTTAAAGTCTCGCGTCAAAGACGGAGTTAAGTCTCGCGTCAAAGACGGAGTTAAAGTCTCGCGTCAAAGACGGAGTTAAAGTCTCGCGTCAAAGACGGAGTTAAAGTCTCGCGTCAAAGACGGAGTTAAGTCTCGCGTCAAAGACGGAGTTAAAGTCTCGCGTCAAAGACGGAGTTAAAGTCTCGCGTCAAAGACGGAGTTAAAGTCTCGCGTCAAAGACGGAGTTAAAGTCTCGCGTCAAAGACGGAGTTAAAGTCTCGCGTCAAAGACGGAGTTAAAGTCTCGCGTCAAAGACGGAGTTAAAGTCTCGCGTCAAAGACGGAGTTAAAGTCTCGCGTCAAAGACGGAGTTAAAGTCTCGCGTCAAAGACGGAGTTAAAGTCTCGCGTCAAAGACGGAGTTAAAGTCTCGCGTCAAAGACGGAGTTAAGTCTCGCGTCAAAGACGGGGTTCGAGTCCCGCGTCTCAGAAAAAAAAAAAAAACTATGTTGTTTGTGCTACAAACAACATAGGTAGAGGTATCCAGATTGCACAAAGTGCACATCCAGCACCGGACGAACCATTTGATCATTTACAGATGGATTTTATCGAGCTAACACAAAGCGAGGGAAAGAAGTACTGTTTTGTTGTGGTTGACATGTTTTCCAAATGGGTGGAGGCTTTCCCCACATCGAAACAGGATTCTTCAGCAGTGGCAAAGACGCTGCTCGGGGAACTCATTCCTCGGTGGGGAATTCCAAGAAAGATATCCAGTGATAATGGCACACCATTTGTAAGCGCAGCTTTAAAGAGTGTCTGGAGAAGCCTCTCATCGAATAATATCTACATCTCATAAAGGTAGCACAAATTTTAATAGAAGTAGAGAAATAGCGGCAAAAAGCATGCTCGGGGTGTGAATGAGCTCTTGAGATGTTGGATGAGAATGAGTGTGTGTTTGTGTATAGGGAGCTGACTCCCAGAGGGGTTTGTGTGTGTGTCTGTGTGTCTCTCGTGTGTGAACAACCCTATTGGAGCAAGGAGGAGTAAAAAAAAAAAAACTTAAGTAGCTTTAAATCTTAGCAATTACTTTTAAAAATTTACAATAAGGGAGCAAAAGGAAGCTGCTACTATGGGTAAAAAGGAGACCAAAAGTCCAAAAGTAATTACTCCTGTTGATGTAGTACAGAAAAATAATCCTTTAGTTAAAGGCATTGCAAAGATATCAGAAAAATGGCATGAACGCTGGGCTAAAATTGAAAGACCATGGCCGGTAGAGGGGATTGATGTTCAGGGACTCTGATGTGTTGAATGGACTCAGACACTTCAGGCATGAAAATACTGATGGACTGAAGGACTCTGAACAAAGATAAAATCTCCAGATTCAACATGTCATCAATACTACAACAGAGAGTCAATGCTGCTGAGAAACTGCAGTGTTATACATTCTTATGTCTTATATATTGCATGAGTGATATTAAAAGTGAATTATATTCTTTGTGTGTTAATTACTACGAAAAATGATGTTTTCTATTATTGAGTAAAATATACTGGGACCCTCAGATGTTTTCTTTTTCGTGATGGTTAAGGATAGTGGTGTTAGGCAGGGAAAGGTCCATTGGGAAGCTCCAATGGGATAACCAGGCTGACCTTGGACATTGTTTTGTTTATTATTTGCTGAGAGTTCCATATGTATTTGCTTAAAGTAATTTCCTTAAACACTTTGCTAAAATTCCTCATTTCAATAGCATGGAGTACGATGTATGGCCGCCTGGGCAGAGGGGTCGTGAGAGAATTTTCCTGTCTAGTTTGTTTGATGGATAAAGATAGCTGCCTGACAGGTTTTTCCCTCTCACTCCTAAAAACTCTATAACTGTTGCTGTGTTGTTAAAATTATGCTATAGACGGTTTGTTGTTTTTGTGATGATCATATGCCTGTATGTTTTATTCTTTTGATTATTTCGAGACTCTGTTTAGTCTCGAAGGGGGGTTATGTCGTGTATTCATTAGACTAAAACATGTTGGTATGTGTGCTTAAAACATAATGACAGGCTTGGATTGATGATGCCTGCCTTTTGGACTCTTAGTCATTCTCAGATAGTCCTCCTGACAGTTATCTTATTTACTCCGTAACTTTTGGGTGTGACCTTTGACCTGGGGAGTTGTTTCTGACCAGCTGATGTATGGATTCAGAGCGAATGTTTTTGAGTAACTTATCTTCGTCCTCAGACACAAAAATGTGCTATGCCTAGTCAGAAATCCCATGTGACCTGGATACATGCAAGCCATTGCAAGAGGGTACCCGAGCCAGGGGAGGATTCTTCAGGACAGAACGTGCGTTGATGTCAGCAGGTGTGCTTTCAGCCTTCGATTGTTTCATGCCCGCAACTAAAGGGGTGTGGAAATCATCGGAGCTACACGTCTCTAAAATTCAAAGAGAGGCGACACACTGATTAAGAAGAACAAGGACTCTCAAATTCCTGGAGGATGGGATTGGGAGTCATGGTTAATTGTAACAGGTTGGAAAAATGTATTGTTTAAATTTTGTATGCCTATTTTGATTTCATTTTGTGTATTAGTGTTGTTGGTATGTTTTATTGTTCCTTGTGTTAAGACTATGGTTACATCCCTAATTAAGTCTATGATTGGACACTATGTTCAACTTCCTGAAACTCATCCATCTTGGACACTTCCCTTTCAGGATGCTGAGATGTTTGAAGATGTTTAGAGGATGTTGAGCCCTTAAGGCTCAAGGGGAGGATTGTGATAGAAATTTTACTCATTAGGGCAATGATTGATATTGATGTTTTCGAAAGATAACAAATGTTGCCTGAGAAGTCAGGGGTTGCCCTCATGACTGTTATGTGACATCCTCACTGACGAGGTCACCAAACAAAGACTTAACAGAACAGAGGATTTGTGTTTGTAAACTACTCAAGGGATTTTGAGAAACAGATGCTACATTCCAAAGGTCTGGGAAAGATCAGGTGACAGGATAATGGTCACCTGTTGCTTAACATGAAAGAGGTTGATCGATAACATTTATCTCCTCTCTAGGAGGGGCTTGGAGATGTATAAAGTGTTGCTTTTTCCTGTATGTCATTGCTCATTGTATGAGATCCA